>NC_089744.1:65195081-65205081 GCF_040412425.1 Macrobrachium rosenbergii | reverse complement strand
GATGTGGCAGGTTGATATCATTACGCCATGAAGCATCCACGTGATACTCTGTCATACTCAGTCACACCTGCTTTATTTTCTAAATTGGTGTATCAGATCTGAATATTACTTGCTTTACATTTTTAATTTATTTATTTATTTATTTTTTTTTTTGTGCAAGATGGAGGTGACATTGATAGTAGAGGATTGGCTAACAGCGGAATTCCAGTCCAGACAAGCCATTCTGAAAACTTGGCACGTCAGGGAATCTATTATGGGCCCTTGCTCTTTGTTGTCATCAGTAAATCCAATGAGCAAGCAGCGGGGAGATGGTATGCATTGACGTCAATGGGCATGTGATCGGGGAATTTTATCAGAGACAAGGAATATTCTCACCGTATTCAGAAATACTGGTTGCATTATCCTCGGTGTCATTTCGAATGCCAGTCTCCTAAAAGGAGGTCGTCGCTGGGTCGAATCGTCAACAACGACCATCGATCGTTCGCCCTTTGTTTTGGTTATGAGAGGAATTACTTCACAGTGTCATCCCTCACGGCACTTTCTTCCCTCTTGGGAACTTCTCGTCAAACTTTCACAAAAATAACTTGAGAGTTCAATGGAGATCGCAGGTGTTAAAGTCTCTCTCTTTGACTGAAGGCTTTATCGCTATTGCTAATGAATCATGCATATCCCCGACCCAGCCACCAACACACGCCCCCCCCCCACCTCTTCTCTGTCTCCTCCGGACAATTCGCCAGTGTAATGATATCTCTATGGTGCACGACTGTCTTTCTATCTATTCATAAGTAACCATGCGCGCGCGCGCACACACACACACATGCACACAATATATATATATATATATATATATATATATATATATATATATATATATATATATATAAAAGCAGTGACACGAAGGAATGAGAAACAATGGAGCATTGCAAGGCCTTTCGACTTATAGTCCTTTACTTAGTCTGCTAAGTAATGGACTATAAGTCGAAAGGTCTTGCAGTAGTCCCTTGTTTCTATTTCCTTCGTGGCATTGCCTTTATTTACATATTGATCACGTTCCATATTTTCGTGATTCAGTTTTATATATGTATATATATTATATATTATATATATATATATATATATATATATATATATATATATATATATATATATATATATATATATATATATATATATATATATATATATATAAAGGATATTGAGCCTCGATGGTTCGGTCGGTAGAGCAGCAGCCTCAGACTTCATAGAGGTCTGTGGCCCGGGTTCAAATCCGCATCCGACCGGTCTGAGAGGTGGACACTTTGCTATCCGTGTAGACACCCCGGTATTATGTATGTAATCAATGGATAGGTTTGCTGAAAGCAAATGGGTGTTACAGACTAATACACACATAAACAAAGCCACTCCAACATCTTCTAAAAACATAACAGACACCTCGCACGTCTCGAACTGTCGACCTAACTGCTCAGTTCTCCTCGCTGCTGGGAGAAAGGGAGCTGGGGATTTGGTACGATGCATGTACAGATTCGCTACCGGGGTCTAAGCGATGTCAGGCAGGGCAGCCGATCGAGACTACTGCCTACCCCAACACCAAATCAAAGTCCTTCAAAAGAAGGCATCGTGCTTACCCCATAGAAAAATGGGAAAAAGCACGTTAAAACGAAGAAGATATGTATATATAAAGGATATATATATATGTATATATATGTATGTCTATCAGAAGACGACTTGTTTTTAGGGATTCGGAGTCTTTTACCTACCGTGCTTTCTTCTTCAACCACTTTTCAAAAGGAATCATACACAGCAAGTTTTTTTTATTTTTGTGGGTTGGTGGTTGGGGAGACACTGCCATGAGGAAATTGATTTGAATTTTAGCGCTACAGCGTACCAATTCCATGCCCTGTCATTCCGAAATCGTAGTTTAAGGGTGTTAAGTCAATTCGTATTTATTACGGAGTAGTTAAAAACATCACGTGTTTTCGTAAAGTGATGGTTTTGTAGAGAAAAGGTTAAAAGGACTCACGAGAGTGATTCTGATGTGAACTTTGTTGCTCTTAGAATTACTATTTGTTCAATATACTTGATAGAGTGCAGTTTCAATATTTCAGCGGTAAAATTTGATGAACCACTACCCTAATTATTACTACATTTATTTTTAGGTACCATGGACGATGAAAGGAGTAACTTAGTATCCCTCTCTAGTCCTGACCCGAAGGAGGCAACAAAAAGGGAGGCAGGAAGATGAGTGGGACGTAAAATTGAAGGAAGGGACAGTTCTGCCTCCTAAAAGAAGGATGTTCGAAAATAGCAGAAAAACGAATCGGGGAGAGAGTTCCAAATCCTGGATGGAGGTAAGTAGTATGAACGTGGAGAGATGTACCTTGACGTGTCCATTTCTTATCCGTTATGAAATACTGCGCCATTTTTTTCTTTGTTAGTCTTTGTTAAGTTATAAATAATATATATATATATATATATATATATATATATATATATATATATATATATATATATATATATATACACATATGCGTGTGTGAAATTTTTTCACATACATCCTTGACTTTTTTACGTACACAACTATTAAGTCACAAATTTCATTTAATATCGAATTCACTATACCTTGGGAATAACTTACTCCCAAGGAAAATTGTGTTTGACAAATGCGTCTGCGCCAACCAGGATTCTAAATCAGGCCATGGTTCAAATCCAAGCCGGCGCAACAGGACCTATCAATTACGATTCTCCTTGAGTGTAAGTTATTCCCAGGGTATAGCGAATTCGATTAGAAAAATTTTTGAGGCTTACTACCTGCGAATACAGGCGTGTGTGCTCGGAATTATGATTTATTTTCTGATTAAAAGGAAATAACAAAACAAGATCACGTAGCCATGGGTTGACAGGATCTTGAACGGTGATGATCAGACATCCTGAAAACGTCAACGTCGACGTCTGCCTTGGCAACGCGAGGTCATCGGATCATTCGGAATTTTATTTAGCTAATAAGTCTCTCACCGGCTGCGAGTTGGGTAGGATAACTTATGGAATTTATTACGATTTAATGTAAGACAACAGGGTTGATGTAAATACTGGTAATTACAGCACGATTTAACGGAGTGGATTATTCAGTCAAACGCAAGAGAGATGAACGTGGAATCTGCTAGAAAAAGCGTTTCAACCCGGTACGGTATTAGTTAATTTTAGTACGGTTATGTATACATGTGTATAAACAGAGCAGTCTGAAGGCCGTACGACGCCGGCACATAACTGACAATTGGTCAGCTGTTTAGGGAGTATGGGGAGGATGTTACCAAATTCTTCACAAGCAAATGGTATACATATCATTCGTCAAGCATACAGTATATACCAGGTGAACGGTAGGTTTCGGAGATTAATAATAAAAAAGATATATGAAGTAAGATACGAGTATAATAAAAAAAAAGCCATGGAACCAAGACTCAGCCTGCTTATCACAGCGACACTGCATGTGCAGTATAGAGATATAGGATTCATTGAAAAGTTTCAGAAAATTTTGCTGACTTTTTAACCCGCTGAATATTTAGGAGAGGAGTGTTAAATAGTCAGTATCGACTTGCGAAAATGTGAATACCAAGAATGAAGATAAGGAAAATGGACATTTGTTAAATAAAGGTAGGAATTATGACCCCAGATCAATGATCTGACGCGTCTGTTAGACAGATATGATGCCTTGGTTAAGCTGAAGGATAACGTCCATTGCTGTACCATACTTAACACATTCCTTAGGAAAGAAGACAGTTGCTACGAAATATATACAGAATTAATATAAATTTTTAATTGTACTGTTAAACAATGTAGGTGAAACTATAGGGCATCATGATATCAGTAGTTTTATTTTGTGGATATAAATTACAGTCCATATTACAAAAATAATAAATACAATTTTATAATATGGTGCTAAGAAAGTGACAAATCCAGTCAAAAGCGAAAAAAATTATATTATTCAGCTTTGTACGGAATGAACAGTTCCAGATCAGGTACATATCATTGGCCTGTCATGTACACTTTCCGTGTGTATGTGAATAGCAACAAGTTGCTACAACAGTAGTAATACTTGGTGATGATGATGATAATGCACAAAGGGAAAATGAGTGAAAAGAGTGAGAATCGCTTTGACTAAATAGTGAGATAACATCCGGTTGATGAGATGAGTTTATTTTGAAAAGTGAGGCTGATGATGGGCACAGAGATCTATCGGCGTGGAATTGTGGCAATGGATTTTGATTAGTAATGGGGAAACAGCCATTTTCTATCTATTAATAGGAAGTAGAAAACAAAACTTTGCCTCGAATTTTAAAAAACGTCAAACTAAAAATTTTCGTGGTAAAGATTTAGGTTTTACTGACGAATACACTCTGAAAAAATACGTGACATATGCAGTCTTGGAGCTCCCCTTAAAAACTAATGAATTTTCCATTAGGAAAGCTTACTTGCACAATCATAAGCCAATGGAAATCCCTCCTGTTGAAATAACATGACTTATTTCGATATTTCTGCCGAAATCAAGGTTCCTATTCATGGCTATCATAAAAATGTATTCTCTCTTCCATTCTTTTCACTTGGCTGTAAAAGCTATTTTTTTTTTTGCTACTTCCAGCTTGCTAAAAATAACCCAGTGAACAAAGGTGACACCCTTGTGTTATATAACGTAGTGACAGGCCTTGCCGTTCCTTTGAGAATGGCAGTAGTAAACGATACAGTTAACATGGCAGAATATGCTGGGATTACCTGACACATGAAATGCGATGTACCTGTTATCAGACGCGATTTCACATCGCTGTGCACATAGCATGCTTACGCGCATTTGCTTCAGTCACATACCGCGATATTCACAGAGATCATGAAGGGTCTTCAGTATCGCTCGTTTGGGAAACCCGCAAAGGCTTTGTGGTCATATACCCGTAAATCTGCGCGAACTCGATCGTAAATCAGCAAAACTGCCGATCTTCGTATAACAAGCTTGACCTCAAAAATTTCCATGGCTTGGGAGTCGCCAGTCTTATCTAGCTTCTGTCTACAACCGCTGCCTCCAGGAACACTATATATCCACACCTGCGAAGTAAATCACGCCATTGTATTGTGTTACTTGAAAAACTGAGAATGCTAGAGAGTCAAAGTCTCATTCTAACCCAAAATGACTTTCTCCATTTATCGTGTTGCATGATTATAAGGACAACTGCAAATATCTGGGAACAGAGTTACCTGTAAATTTTTCTCTGATGAAAGAGAGCTACACCGCTTCAGTTTGTTCAGAAGGCTCAAGATTCCTCGTTGTTTTCGTTGTCCTTGCTGTCTTCATTTTCTTCTATGATCTCTGCTTCTATGCTTTTTCCACTACTGATGGAGAAGCGAATGGCGTCATTATAGGATGGTAAGAATATATCTTCGTCCTCGTCAACTTCTGAGGGCTCCTTCTTGATCGTGAGTTGGGGCACCGACAAGAAATTCTCGTCTATACTGTTCCTGTACTCGTAGTCCGCCTGGAACTGGCTGCGGGCCTGCGTGGGCGTCAGGTGATAGTAGAGGTCGTATGGGGGAGGTTTGACAACTGCAGTCTCGTAAGAAGGCGGGCTTTCGTTCTCTATTTCGTTGGAGGCATCAGCGTTTTCCACTTCTACGGTGACTTCTGTGGTTGTTTCTTCGTTTTCTGTCGTCTCCTGGAAAGAGATTAAAATTACATTCATAGCGGATCATACAGTACATGATGGCGCGGCGATTCCTGCCAAATTTAAACAATAAACTCTTTGATTACCATCTAGAAATATTCCCTTATTAGACATTAAATTCGCTATATCAGCGCTTGGTTGTCTAATCGGTCCTGGACATATTAAGTCTTGAGGAGAGGAGAGTTCCCCGTATCTTGATATGCAAGGGGCCTTACTCTGTAACTTTCTGCTGAATGGCAATAAGACCCGTATTGCATTGCAATTATTCAACCTTCGCACCAGCAGTCATACGTAATAAATGAATATGGAAGTAAAATAACAAGTAACAGGTATTGACAGAGAGAGAGAGAGAGAGAGAGCGAGAGCAAGAGAGAGAGAGAGTACCTGATGAAGATCTAGTGAATATCTAGTGAATCTAGGTCATCAGAGGGAAAATATGTTTCTCAGAAGCAGACCCAGATCGGTCTGTAATCGCCCGGGATCGAACTCAGGACCTCTCTCTAGTGAGGCAAGTGTGGGACCACTTTCTTCCAGACACTCACGAACAAAAACTCGCGCAGATGTATTTTAACTAAGTTGGTTATTCCCAAATGTATATATATATATATATATATATATATATATATATATATATATATATATATATATATATATATAATATATATATATATATATATATATATATATATATATATATAATATATATATATATATATATATATATATATATATATATATATATATATATATATATATATATATATATATATATATATATATATATATATATATATATATATATATATGATTAGGTCAGTCCCTATGTTGGTAAGAGGAAAAAAGGGTATTTAGTAACCTAACATTCAAAGAATTCATCACTAAGAAACATTTTCATTTCTTGTGCCTCTAATTCTTATCAGCTAACTTCATGTGAGGGAGGGTTATGGTAATGTACTGTTTTAAAGTTTCTGATACTCAGTGTAACAGGTAATAGTAATGTTTCTCGCTCTATCTCTCTCTACACACACACAAACATACATATGTATGTATACATGTGTGTGTGTTTGTGGTGCAAGTGTATGCGGTATATATGTCTTTTTTCTAAGAGGAGATGCGTCCAGCTGGCACATGCATCCTTTCACTCCTGATATTAAGGAGAGAGAGAGAGAGAGAGAGAGAGAGAGAGAGAGAGAGAGAGAGAGAGAGAGAGAGAGAGAATGGGGGCGGGGAATGGCGGAAATCTCTAAAATCTATCAGCAAACTTTACACAAATTTGCATGTAAGAAATGGGCATCAAGGTAATATGTAAAATTTTAATTGATATGCTCTTCAGAGTTGAACCTTTTGCACCTGTACAGAAATAACGTACTGTATATGAGAGACAGCCAGGCATACAGAAAGCGTTTTAGGAGTCTTTGGTTCTGAGGCAGAAATAGAAATAGTTAGAGAGGAAGAGGGGTGGTCGGGGCCTTGGTAGCCTACTGTTCTACAGTACCGAGAATTAGTAGGCACTCTGTTATTCAAGAACACATATTTTTGAAGCTCGAACCAACACTTAAGAAATCTCTTCACAACCAACGTGTCTGTCCTGACGATGGTTTAAATTTGCAGTGAACTGAAAGGCATATGATATCTCAGACTCTTCCTGACGTCAGCATTGCCTTAAAAGCTGATAATCTGACGTCAGCACTTGACAAATGGTTTTCCTATTGGAATTTCTGATGTAGATCAAGTGACCGGCGGTGGCTCTTCTGTCTGATTCAGTTCTTACTGCTCTTCAGTCAAACAGGTCCTAAATTTGGCTCAAGTAAAATTTTATCAATTATTACTACCTTCTGGAGACGAGATCCCAGTAGTTAAAGAAGACGGATTTTTTCCTATCCTCTTAACGTATAGGTAAACGTTAAAAATCTACTAAATTAAGATAAGGTGCGAAGCAATTAGACAGATATACCCAACAGGTAAAGAATCCCTACAATATCTTTAAACTGTTTGGCGAAATCTTTTAAACCCTTGATAACCAAGTCTTATCCGCCGAAGGGAAAAAATACTTTGTACCAGATAAATTTTCTGTACTATTCAGTCAACTTCGTTTATAGAAATAACGTTATTAACCAAAATATGAAAATACTGAACTGATACCGGGAACTAAGCCAGTGCATTGCATATGCTCTTATGCTGCACCAGAATCATGGTGAAGTAAAAGAGTGCTTCCTAAGCTCTACTCTCAATTTACGGTACACGCACCTTCAAGGGAATGACAGAATGTTCCTGTAACAAAATAGAACAGTAACATTCTGTCATTCTCTTGAAAGTGGTGAACAGTGATCATCAACAGCGCTTGGGAAGCACTCTTTTGCTTCGCCATAATTCTAGCATTTACAGTATATTTTCACCGCGAGCCTTGTTTGCTAATATCGCATACCATTATGTAGACAAAGCTATAGAAAGAGTATAGGAAAGAAGAAAATCTAGAATGAGACTAAGCCTATAAAGGAGGCATCAGTGTAGCGGTCGGCAAGTTATCGGTTAATGTGGGCAAAACCGGAAAGAAGGAAGAAGTAGACATTAAGAAATATGAGAGAACTAAACGCAAGACTGCAAGATACCAAGCATAAAATTTGAGGCACACCTACAAAGAATGGTTGTCCATGCAACTGATTTGAAGTATTTAGTTATAAGTTGAAAATTTTATCCAAATTTTAAAAGAAACTTTTTCGTTGTGAGAGAAACTAAAATAGGTGTCTCACACGATGTAAAAGTCTTTGTTAGTAGTCTGGAATCCGGATCTTTAATATTAAGCTTACGCGATCACCTATTCAATATTTAGATTGTAGCACTGCAAGCAGCCACTATGAAAAAATTTAGAGATTCGTCTCGAAAACGGTTTCATAAAAGTTATTATTAAGTGACTGTTGTGTGAGAGCCTTAATTCAACTTCTTCATCAAATTAAATCATATCATTAAGTAAATAGTCTTTGATAAATAATCTGGAATATGAAAGAATGCTTTCAGATGATGACTCATAATAAATACATCATAAGGACTTACAGGTGGGGGGTCATTCTCATCAACTCTGTTTAATTTGAAGAGGCCACATTTGGTAGGCCCTGTAGTTCTGAGGAACCTAATGAAGGCGTGCGTCCCCATCACGAAGAGAAAGGCTGAGAATCCTGGCCCAATGCCCCACAAGTAGAAGGCGTAGTAGATGAAGACGATGCCAGCTATCCAAGGACAGAACTCGAGGGCAGTGATCAGCGAGGTTTTCATTGTTAGATTCAAATTGCTGTGCCCTTGGCAGTTGCCACAGTTGTTGCTGCTCTGACCTGGGAGCATTGTGGGAGGGACAAAGACCACGAAGTATGAACTCCCACTCGCCCCTGCCGGTTGGTCAGCTGTCGCTGCTGCGGCAGCCACTGCAGGAACTGGAATGGCAGCATTCACTGCCCGTTGTTGGCGCTGCAGCTCTTGCGTCTGTGGAGATGACTCTTCTTCTCCTTCGTCTTCTTCAGTTAGTGGCTGTACCGCCGAAGCAGACGAACTCCTTCGACTATCAGGGTCTTCTTCGTTAGGCTGAGGATTAGTCACGGATGTCGCTAAAGAAGTCGTGCTACTGCTGGTTGTGCAGGTGCAGAAAGACCCACATTCACTGTCAGTATCGCCCCCATGATTATGTTCGCTGTTCGACCTCGGGTCTGGGTCGTGCGATACCATGGAGGCCTTTGGAGGAACGCAAGAGGATGACATTGGTCGTGAAATCCCCGCTGAGGGAGACTTATGCCACAGTAAATAATTATCGATTTGCTGGCGGTCCGCCTGCAGCAAGGTTTCTTAAAGAAAGACACCCTCTCGTTTGCCGTGTTTTGTTGTCGTCCCTTCGTCTGTAGAATGTAGTGAGCGGGCTGGCTGCGATCGTGTGTGAGACCTGGAGAGAAACAGAGAAAGTTTTAGTAAAGAAGCAGCTCAGATCCATGACCTTGAATTACGGATGTAATCAAGTGTGAACTTTCAACACAACGAAAGAGAAAGTAGAACTGATATGATTCTGTACTCCGCAGACTACAGAATCATATCCTTTCTTCTTATATCTTAAAGGTTAGGGAACAAACCAACACGAGAATAATTAAGAATTTTGTAATAAATCATACTAAAAGAACTCTGTTCTCTGAACACTGTAGCAAAATAATCTTAGAAAACAGATGCGCAACTTCAGTGAGAAGTTACGGTCACAAAAAAGAAACCTTTCTCTTCAAGTCAGCATAAATATTTCGTCACTACAGCAACCGGTTTTGAGACTG
>NC_089744.1:65032581-65190081 GCF_040412425.1 Macrobrachium rosenbergii | reverse complement strand
CGTTCGTGTGGGATATTTATGAATGATCTGGTTGTCTAAACTACGCACATGATTTCTACATACTGGGGGGCAAAGACTGCTCATACCCAGTCAACAGAGTGAGAGTTCATCCCTTTTTACAATATTTATTGAGTGCTCATACGATATTCTTGTCGAGTGCTTAGGGTACTATGATTTGCTCCATTCCAAGAAATTATCATAAAATTACGTAGGTAAAGGCGCAGAAATATACTAGATGATAACTTAGGGTTTTCGTACTCTCCATGAATAGTAAATTGGTTGACAATAAAAGAAGGTGATTTAGACGTGACGAGACCGTTCATGTGTTGATAGAGATATAAATTGCGCTGTTAAAAGTGGCAGTAAATTTTAGTTTTTTTTCGGATTTTTCTTAGATAGTGACCCCTTAGGGTTTTCGAGGGTCGTTAGCTAGGACTAATATTTCTTGGAGGTCATTATCTGTAAGATATTTACAGTCTTTCGTTTATGTTTTTACAGTAATCTCCAACGGGCTTGTACTAAACACGCCGCAAAGGTGGATACATACCGGGTTAAAACCCTTGAGGGTCACTATCTAGAAAGATCATTTTTTTCCAACAGGTTCTTATGGCAAAATGCGAGAATAGCGTCACAATCTTTGTATTTATTCAAAAGATTTCTGATGAACTGGATTCTGACTTTTTGCGGACTGTTGTTTACCAAAAATACAATTCACTGTAAATAGTAATTTTTTCAATGTATTAAACTTAAGATTTATTACTACCGCATTAATGAGTCTAAATATAGATCGATAAGTAAGTACAGAAACAGACGAAAGAATAAACAGAACACAAACAAAACCTGAAAAACGGACACGAAGCCGAAGATTGCATAAGAACCATCGGATAAAGGTCAACGTGGACATTACGATTTGTGTACGGGGACTTAGCAAGAGGCCATAAAGGCGTATCAGAGGCGGCGATCACACCCAGTTGAAGGTACTCGCATGACAGCATTAGGAAAACGTTGCCAGATCGAACTGAGATGAGTTGGCACTATATTGTGGCATTATTCAGTCAGAAAGACAAGAACGCCTCTGTCTTAGTCACCCGAAATGATTTATGGATGCAAAGTCACCAAAATAGTGCTTGATTTCTTTGAATCAACATTTCTGATTATAATAATTATATATATATATATATATATATATATATATATATATATATATATATATATATATATATATATAAATACATATATAAATATATATATAAATATATATATATATATATATATATATATATACATATATATATAAATATACATGTATGTGTATAAATGTGTGCTTGTGTGAGAGAGAGATATACTACGGCAAACCAGTTGCTAATCTAAATATTTTAGATGCTAAATAGAAAATAGGGAATCAGCTAGTAGGCCGTAGCATCTAAGAGTAACAAACAAAGCGAAAGAGATCCCGAACGCCCTTACATAACCGTGCACACACACACACACACACACACAACTAGCGATAACCACCCAGTCCATTCAAGGAGCGTGAATCCTGCCAGCAAATGCATTGAAGGTGGGGGACGAAGGACCTCCAGGCTCTCGAGGTGTCCTTCCGAAATGATGACGGTGCAAGAAACAACTCGCCGTAAGCAAGCACTTTTAACTACTTTTTTTTTAATGAAATAATGTAGGTATTTGAGATTTTCCTATTTTCTGCATCAGTTGAGGGTAAGAGCTAAAGAGTTGGATAAAAGTTTTCGATACTTGTGAATTTGATCTTTTCTGTTGTCATGAATTCTCTTTTAGAATAACGGAATGTTTTGAATGACACAACAAAGCCTGGTACACGAGCTGGCGCATTTCAACTGGAGAACGTCGTTATAACCACTTCAAAAGAATGCTGCTTTGACCAACGAATATTTGCAAACATCCTAAGAACGTCTACACAGCTATGTTATTACCCCATTATATTATACTGTATATATATATATATATATATATATATATATATATATGTATGTTATATAAATTTCTAACTCACGTCAGGATCGAACCCAGGTCATTCAGTTGAAAGATGAGGCCGCTGCCAACCAGGCCACACAAGTCATAAAAGAAGTTGACTATTGTGGCCTGGTTGGCAGCAGTCTTGTCTTTCAATTGAAAAAGACCTAATGTGAGTCAGAAATTTATATATATATATATATATATATATATATATATATATATATATATAGTCATAAATATTATATATATATATATATATATATATATATATATATATATATATATATATATAGAGAGAGAGAGAGAGAGAGAGAGAGAGAGAGAGAGAGAGAGAGAGAGGCGTGCTGCATTCGTGCCTCATGTTTATACATTACATTTAAAGACACACATATGGAAAAGAATGCTTGTTGATAAACAGAAATCATAAGAGAGATAACAGTAAATAAATCATGAAGAGTGGTAAAGAATGAAAATGTGTGTCACCGATTATCACAGACACGTGATAATGTAATCACAAGCTCAATGAAAAATCCTTCTTTTGAAGATGACATGTGTATAATCCTTGAATTTGATTGTGTTATCAAAGTTATTATTAGTTGTTATTGATGTTTTTGTACTGGTAGTAGCGATTTTATCAGTCTCAAGGATAACATCGTTGGAAAAGACAATTGCCAAATGCACAGCGAGAGAAGCAGGCATAATTTAGGCATTTGTAGATAGACTTATAAGAATGCTTTACACTTATTCTGCATGTACAGTAGAGTGTAGAGAGAGAGACAGACAGACAGACAGCGAGACAGACGTTGTCGTAGCTTTGTTAAGAAAATAAAAATGGTCTTCATTAATAGACATCACTTGATCAAGTTAACCAGCTGTTCGTCACATGCCAAAAGAATTTCAAGAAGGAACACGAATTCCATCTATTTTTCTGTCCTGCAGAAAGAAGCAAAAGTACTAATGACAATTTTTTTTTCAGGAAAGCTCGAGATTAACTTGTCAAAAATCCCACAGGTCACAAATCTTTGTTCTTCATTTTCTTAATAACATTCCCGCAATACAATAACGATGTCACCCACGACAGCGACGATTCGTTTTATTATTCAGTACGTGATGCAGTCCTAATAACACTATCTTTACGCTTTGCCACAACCGGCTATTAGGAACCACTGGGTTATGATAACAAATCTATTACATATAAGCTCACGAAATTATAAACACAGAGAAGAATAGAGATGGTGCTGGGTTACGTCCCGCTTCAACCGCGCACACAAAAAACACAATAGCTTATTTACTCCTGGATGCTCTCTCACTCACTGTCTTGCCTCTTGGTGAGGTCGTTGGAGAACTGAATGCGCTATGCCCAGTGATCATACTTTTATACCCTCACACCAACAGCGGGAGGAGGAGCAGCTGTACCGACCTGCCCTCCTCCGCTCCTGTACGTTAAGGGTACGTCCATAGCAGCAGGGAATGAAGTGCCAAATTGCCGCCAGGGGTCAGAAAGGATGTAGCTGCAGTCCTTACGCAGTTGCGGTCGCCTCCTTCCGCCATCACTTTGCACGCTCGCTGAGCATTTCGGTGCGAAATCATTAATAAAAAAAAAAGTTGTAATAAAAGTAAGGAAGAAATGTGCGCGTGCTTTCACGAGCAGGACTACTCGTACGGAGCATAATATAACACTGCAAAGGAAATGAACGCGAGTGTGTCTGTAATTCGCTTGGCCTTTAACCTTCATTGGCAACAAACGTGATCGTCAATGTCCTCGTGTCTGTCAATCACATAGACCTAGAGCTGAGTAAAAATAGCTGCTTTCAGCTCGAGTTAAAATATAAATAAAGGTATATAAAAGAGAGAATAAGTAACAAAGAAGGAAAACATGGAAAAGCGCAAAAAATCACTGTATAGTTTTTCGGTATGTAATCAACTACAAAATTCCATTGAAGTAAAATGTGGGGTTAGACCTGTTTCTCTCGGCGCACCCAGAGGGGCCGAATGCAAGTCATGTGCCTATTATCCATTCACAATTCAGGTAGAGGTGGCAGGAAAGATGCCTGACCACGCGCACGCGCATCAACTGACGCACATTCTCTCTCTCTCTCTTTTCTCTCTCTGAGTTAACGACGCGTCCTGCAGGCCTACAAGCGTCACAGTTTCTCCAAACAACCCCGCTTAAAAACCTGATGTAGAAAATCCGCGTTTTACAACTTTTCCCTCGTGATATGGAACTCCTCTTGCTATCTTAACCGAATCAGACTTTCTAGACAAATATTAAAAAGAGGAGAAAACGTACTAAAAAGCTCACCTTCAACAGTGTTTACTGATGCCTAAGAAAGAGGTCGTCCAAATTCACCTTTTCTTCTGGGTTTGCTCTTTCCACTGATATTCTGGGGAGGCGAAAAATTAGACTCATCCTCCTGGCATCGTAGCGTGCTGTCTATCGAGCAAGGCATTGCAACGAGAGACCAGCTGTTTCATATCTTATCTTACCAATCAATAACATCGTTCAATCTTTAATTTGAGCCAGCTGTGAATAAGAATAAGATACTTTAAACGATTAACACTTAATATTGTTAGAAAGATAATTTAGTCATGGAAAGAAGACGGGGCAGAATCCTATCCACAGTTTTAAGAACCTCTGAATATGGAAATGAGGCTTAGTTTACTTTTTGATACAACCCTGTTTAAATTTAGGAAGTTAGGATTTGTCATTGTTGCGATCTCTTATCGGTCTAGTTTTATCCCAAACAGCCTTGAGAATGGATTACGTTCGGACTCGTTCGAACTGATTGTAGCTCCCCGGTCTAAAGAATGTTTATGATTAGACCTTGAATACAGTAATTTGATGGTTTGATATCTGTTTTTGTGGTGATCGCCCTGTAGAATGGAATGGAGCAGGAAGGCCGTATTGACACATTGAGACGTATGAAATGTGGCCATATCAAAGTTGTAATAACTAGTTGATTTCGTACCACGTTCCAAATCCATAACCCACCGTGGGCAGGTAGCACTTGTACTCAATGATTCTAAATATTTGACAATACTTACTGATACCATCAACTCAAGTTTTTTTTTTCTACACGAAAAGGTTTGTTCATAACGCTTTTCATGTCCACAGAGGTGATGGTATTAATGTCAAATGTCTCCTTTTGAGGCTATAGCGTTGGGAAACAATAGTCGTGAGGAGAAAAAATTATCTGAAACAAATCATGTCTGGAAATGATTTCGAGCAATATGCTTTGCTATTCATCTGAAAATATTAGCATATTTGTACTGCTGAGATTAATTAGTTATTGCAGGTGATTATTTTCTTGTTTGCTTCGGCTACGAAATTTAAATTTTCCTCGATACGTCGAATACTTACACACAAATTTAAATATTTTACCACATATTGGCTGAGTGAGGTATTCATGTAGTTCACGTCCTTAATTAAAGAAAGTGATCCTGTAATGTACATGATATTTTCTTTTAAACAGACCACAGGGTACTGTTTATACAACGCTTTCACTGAGCGTGTTTCATGGCCCGGAATAAGCTGTTATTACCTTAGCACTCGCAAGTCAAAGGGCTTATGGTCAGTTTTACATTTTCCAGCGTTTAATAATCCTTGGAGGTCGTTATGGTAATTACAATTACAAAAAGCTCACGATAAGCATAAATGCAGATATGTTTTTATGATGAATTACTCGTAATTTTATGTAATGCATTTTATGGGAATCAAGTTATGTAACTCAAGCACCAAGTAAACCCGTTTAGCTGTAAAAATAGTAACATGATTATGACACATTCCGCCTACTCAGGTTCCACTAACCTGAAAATCTGCTTCATAGCCGATCCGATGGTATTTCGTCACATTTCAGCCACGGGAAGTTGCATTGTTTCACATCCACTGATTCTTTATATATTCGTTTGCTCATTGCCGGTTTGCCTGGACCAGGGAAGATAATACTATTCATGTTTTATCTGTCAATCTCCGGAAATGATGAAAAGGACTCTGGAGAATAATGAATCAAGACTGAACAGGATTCAGCATTCCCGTTATGTGCAGGTTCGTCATAGTCTCGTGAGGTTTCTATTTTTTTCTCCAGCTCTGCATATTAACACATCTTTTGTGTTGTGAGGAATTTATTAATGTTTGAATGTTCGTGCAGAGAAGAATTATGAAAGCTTCCATTGCCAAAAGGTATCGTTTTCATTGTTAGGCTAGAAATGTTAAAAATGGGTGGTTCATAAGATACAATAATTGTCTATTCCAGAATTTATCCATTCCCTGCTCTAACGATTATTCAGCTTTCCACAGAAGTATATTTATATTGCAATCTGTTCATTCATACGAACTTGAGATACTCATTTAGACGGAAAACCTTCCTTAAACAGATTGACGGCTAAAAATACATTAAAGTAAGTTTATTTGTCATGGATAAAGCTGTGTCAGTGTAACTTTCCTTGGAAAACAGCGAAGGCTTTTTGGAGTACCTTTCTACCCCTGTCCAGTTTGATAGTTCGACAGTTGTTGTATATCAAGAGGCTGATATTTTATATCGATTAAAATCCCAAGATATCTGGATATTGGCAAGTGAACGCTTTTCCATCGGCTCTTATTTGTTTCCTATAATATGGGGCATCGACTTAGCCTCTAAATTATCGAAATACGAAATAATTTACCAACAGATACAATCAATAAGAATTTCCTGATTAAGTCAAGATAGCTTTAGTCTAGAAGAAAAATATATAATGAAAAAAATCTTCCATATAGTACTTAACATTTTAGTGAAATCAACACTTCTCTTGCTTATTTGATTTTGCCTAATTGACTGGAGTACCTTTGCTGCTATTTGTACCGGCGGGGTCATCCCAGGCACCACGTTACGCCAGGTGGTGACCATATAATCAAAGTTTTCTAATATGTCATTGCAAGAGTACCACGACTTTCCACATTTTAGGATTTTAGGCCTTTTGTTTGATGGGACCCCCAGACCTACTGTTCTCCTATTGATTTATTTATCCCCTGAAGTTCCTCGTTGGACAAGTCGGTAAAGTTCTCTGCTAGGCCCGAGTTCGAGTCTCAGGCCGGCCAATGAAGAATTAGAGGAATTTATTTCTGGTGATAGAAATTCATTTCTCGGTATAGTGTGGTTCGGATTCTTCAGTGAGTTGTAGGTCCCGTTGCTAGGTAACCAATTGGTTCTTAGCCACGTAAAATAAGTCTAATCCTTCGGGCCAGCCCTAAGAGAGCTGTTAATCAGTTCAGTGGTCTAATTAAACTAAGGTATATTTAAATTTATTCCCTGATCTGTTTATACGTAGCTGTCGCGTTACTTCTCGCTGTTTTCTCTTGTTTTCCACAAATGGACTTACTTGGGAGGAAGCTTATCAAGCTAGTTCAGGCCCTAAATTTAGGCTTGTTCCAGAAGAGCGAATGCTCATCATGAATAATGACAATCAAATCGAAGTATGACGTGGGAGGTAAATCTCCTATTCCCCGCCTTTCACTGAGAGTGAACATTTATATCAAGGGGCAGTTTACTCCGTGTTTAAGGGCTGCGCAGATCGAAAGTAATTCGACTTAGTTTGTGCGTATCCGGAGCAGGTCGGATGTTAACGTTGTTTTTCCTGGATGGTCGCCTTAGGTAAGCGACGCATAACAATAGCTTTCGCAATTAACTGCATAATGGCTATAGGAGTAACTGCTGCTGCACTTACACTGCTTGACTTTATTATTATTATTATTATTATTATTATTATTATTATTATTAATGTGAACAATTTCTTATGGGAAAAGCCCATAGCCAGGGTATAAAAGCCCGTATGGGATACAAAAATAGAAGAAAGAAGAACGAAGTACACAAAATAACGAATGTTAAAGTAATCTTAATGCATATAATTTATAACAATTATTAATATGTACATGTGAAAGTACACGTTATTGATACGGTATGAGAAAAATAAAACAAAATTGTATATATGTACAGTATATATATTTACATATATGTATATTTATTTATATATATTTATACTTATAAATTTATAAATTAATATTTATATATATATGTGTGTGTGTGCGTTGTGTACACATATAATATAATGTAATATATATATATATATATATATATATATATATATATATATATATATACATACATACATACATACATACATACATACATACATACATACATACATACATACACCACAAACACACACCATGCAACAACATCCCCTAAACACACGCCCAAGGGAAGATGGTTACATACCAACGCTGTCTGGCATTAACTGTCGGTCACCCAACCAAGAAATTAAGAAAACTAACAATTTAAATTCACTATTGACAAAACCTATGTTGTAGATTAATTTACAACTGCTGTTAACAACGTCTATATTATTATTATTATTATTATTATTATTATTTCCTGTAGAGGGTGTTTTGTAAATAATACCGTTGATTTCCTTCACATAAGTAAATTATGTAGTAGTATTTCAGATTACATATAAAAAAGAAAAAACATGTGAACACTGATTACGTATGTGTTGCTGGACGTTCCAACATCGGGTGGGATAAGGAAAGGTGCATATTTGGTCTTACAATATAACGTAACGTCATATGACGTAACAGCATCCTTTAGTTCCCGCTAAGGATGTCTCTCAGGTAATAGTCGTGACACGTCTGGGAATAAACTGATAAAACATAAAGTGGTTATTGTTTAGCAACTTAATATTTTATTATTATTATCTGTATTATTATGGATATTTTGTTACACCTTATTATCTTTATTATTATTGCTCGCCAAGTTTTGTGACACCGGATAATTCAGTATTTAATCAATTAAAAGCCCGCCGTGTTGTTTTACCATTTGTTAATGTGGGAAAACACAGTTCTATCTAAACCTACTTGTTAATATTAACATGCAATAGTCATTAAAAAATGCAAATGAATTTCAGAAAAAGATCAAGACCGTACATCTTGCTATGTTATACTTTATTGTATAACAGAATAAATGATTCTCATGGTGGAGAACAAATTATCCTAAAAGATAAAGATTCCCCCTTCTCTCTCTCTCTCTCTCTCTCTCTCTCTCTCTCTCTCTCTCTCTCTCTCTCTCTCTCAGCAGATTTGAAAGAACTGCGACTCTTGAACAGTTGTCCAGAATATGGAGCGCTGTGCCCAATCAAAATAAATGAAATTCAAACAAGTATAGGGTGTTAGGGGGAGGAACGGATCCTCAGTCGTTAAAAATAAATAAGTGAACATAATACTGCCACACGACTTAATCATGAGTCACGAGACGTGTAAAGAGAATTCATGAAATACGTAATATGAAAAGTTACAGCTGTAATAGCGCAATTCCTTCACGAGAGCGAACGCAAAAGGTTGCAACTTGATTAAACGAAAGCGACGTCAAATTGGTAAGTGATGCATAAAAAGAAAGAGAAGCCGAGTCTGTTACAAAAGGAAAATTCATACTAATCATGACGGGAGAGAGACCTAGAATGACTGACGTGTCTGTCATAAACATAAAAATGGTTCGTTATAACGAGAGTGGGGATGATGGTTATTCACATGATGTTTATTACCTCACATAGCGACGTTCGGGGGAGAATTTTTCTCCCCTGTCCGGGTGTGCTCTAAGAAGAGTCTTCTCATAGTATCTCAAGAACGGGAGAATGAATTTTGTCGCGAGCTGATCGAAATATTCACAACTTTAGATCTCAGGGATCAGTGTCACGTTTCTTTAGAAAACCTCTCTCTAAGAGTACATGAAGGACAAAAATCAAACGAATATCAGGACGAATTTCAGAAGATGCTGTTTCTGTAGTAACATCGTCCGTTTTTCTGTATCTTGAAAACTATAAGAATTCTGAAGGAAAACTCGACAGAGAAATAAGCGATTAATTAATTAATCTATTTTTTGCACAAAAATGAAAAACAGTTTGTTTCCCAATCAGACTAGTCTGAAGGGGAAACAAACTGAGTATTTCGTTTTTGTGCAAAATGTAAATTGATTAATTAATTAATTAATCAGTCAATCAATCAAAGGCTATCTTTACCGGGCTAGCACTAATAAATGCATGTTATTTTTTAAAGACAACATTCCACGGTTACTTACAACGACCTGTAGACGTCAGTATTACGGTAAAAACATCAGTAATTAACGACTGGCATTCAAAAATAAGTCTATAACCTCGATAGTTTATACTTATTCCTTACGCAGACTAAACAAGGAGCTTATCGTAGGAAGAAACTAAGAAGTCAGCCTTCACTGCATTTATCCCTTTTGTTCTGGCATTACTCAGAGAAAATAAATGTATAAAAAACCACTATGAAGAGAGTTTTCGTTTTAAGAGCTTCAAAATAGGACGACAAAATTAAACTAAAAATCACGAGATGGAGACCATTAACAAAACGGTATAGTCTGTATTACGTCTCTGACAAAACAAAATAGGGAAGGTTCGATCTGGGTTGACACCACTACACGTCATTAAGAATGGGTATCACCAAGGAAGAATGTGACAAGAAAGACAGCAGATCCTCAAGACAGTCCATCAAATCTAGGGACTATTTGGTTGTTGGGGCTCATGTTACTAAATTCTGTTGGGGATTTTTTGCTACCATGAGTCCACCGGTTAATGTTGGTTGCTGCTGTGTTTAATGCAAAATTAAAGTTCTTATTTCTAAAAATTCTATTTTAGACTCGGGTTTGCTGTACTAACAGAGCTAACCTTCAAGAGCTAGGCCTATAGGTAAACTATACCTAGCGGCCCGCCTCTGAAAATACTGTATTTGTATCCACGTACTTTAGTCGCCTCCAATGTCAAAGTTCCAAAATTGTACTTCCTCCATACACATCCTTCAGGATCAGATTACGGAAGGGGTGTTTAGAAGAAATGCAGGATGCAGCTTAGACTTAGTATGCATATCAGCCATGAATTATAATGTACTCTCATGTACACCGCGACAGAGGTCGAAGGGAGAGGTAGGGATGGGTTGCTGTCTGTGGGATGAGGATGGGGTGGACGGGATAGGATGCGGGAAGGAGAGCTGTTATAGGGAGGGGAATGTTCTCTCTCTTTCAATAACAGCAGGTCCCAAGGCCAGGAATACCTGACGACCAGCTGGATGCATGAAAACTCGGTTTCCGGAGACAGAGAGAGAGAGAGAGAGAGAGAATGTTCACTGTATATATTGTATATATATATATATATATATATATATATATATATATATATATATATATATATATATATATATATGTCTGTTTTTCAGTACATTACCATTTATGCTGGATAAATTTGGTAAGTTGGGTTCATACTTGCGGGAGTGACAACAGCCTAATTCATAGTTATTCAGTGTTAATATGAACATCAATTAGTTTTATTTTTCTGAAATTAATTAATATACAATAAATAATACCTTGTTTTTGGTTCCCTATGGCATGTTAGAAAAACGCCATTTTAGACAGCTAGAATTTTTCTGAAATTAATTAATATACAATAAATAATACCTTGTTTTTGGTTCCCTATGGCATGTTAGAAAAACGCCATTTTAGACAGCTAGCTGGCGCGCACTCACACGTCTGTTTGTGTGTGTGTGTGTGTGTGTTTGTATTTGCGTTTATGTAAGTAATTCCAGTTTCACGGCGATGGGCGGGTTATTTGGGTGGGGCAGACTGGCTTAACAAAAAAATAACCTGTTTAGTTATTGTTCGGTCGCCAGACAGAATTCTTCTGGAACTTGGTGTTTCACGGCTTTGCTGTTAATTCTGTCGGCATCTCCTGCCGGGCCCGCATGCTATTTATTTCAGCTTAATAACTTTCAAACTGGTTTCCCTTAGCACTCTAAATTTTCCTGGCAGATTTTATTTTCCAGAGCTTTAAAGCTTACTGGTTCTGAGCACAGTGGTCTAGAAGCTTTGGAACTGGGATACGGAACTTATATCACGTCGAGACTTGGAGATTAGAAGTAATGTTGTTGCAAACATTGGCAAATCAAGATCCATGATAGTCATGAAGGCTGATGAATTTTGACCATTCCGTATAAAATAGTAACACTCAAACAGATGACCCAATATGATTTTATTAAAAAGAATTAGGTTCTAAAGCCGCTTTTACACGGTCGAAATTACACTTAGCAAGCAGGGTTCCCGTTAACACATTCCCACACATTCCCATGAGCTGTTCACGAAATCTGTTACACGGTACCTCATGTATCCCAGCCTTTGGCCTAAATTCCATATTCTATTCTCTTCTATTACACGGTACCAAGTACAGACAGCGGTTTCATCGAGCCAACTGTAGAAGAACCTTCACTCAGGCGATGTAAACAGACCCACGGTGAAATTCCGTTCAATACCAATTTGGTAAGTTTGCTAACTAAAGCTCATGCTGTAATCATTATATAGGTTACTGATGATCTGATTTCATCCCATTTTCAAAACACAAGGTCCAAGATGAGAGGCCAAGCCTAATTACTCTCCCCGAAACACAGTAGTAACTATTGGTGCAAAATAAGGTAAATTTCTTTGCAGATGCTCACCTATAATGCCTAGTTATTCTGTTATAATTAGATTGAGAAAGTGAAATTAGAGTAGGCTAGAGCAATTAATTCCCCCAAATTTTTATATCAACCGACGTATCAGGGGATTATTTATTATTATTATTATTCTGACGATTCAGTAGTTGAAACCTATTCGTATGGAACAAGCCCATAGGGGTCATTGACTTGAAATCAAGCTTCCACAGAATATAGTGTTCATTAGGAAGAAGTAAGAGGGAGTAAAGAGAAATACAGAAAGAAGAGATCCGACTTATTAAAAAAAAAAAAATTAATAAATAGATAAAAATGTGTTAAAATGCAAGGATAGTATTAGGGTAGTAATGCATTGCACTTCGCTTGAGCTTCTGAAGTTACAACCGCACAACATCCTCTGGGAGGCTGTTTCACAGTCCAAAGGTGTGAGGAATAGAGGTCCTCTGGAACTGAAAAGTTCGACAGCGAGGCACATTTACTGCATATTGGTGGTGCTGATCAGCGAATCTGGTTGCTCTCGGCAGATGAAGGGGATCAGGGATCAATTGTGAATGTGAAAGATCTCTGTTGAAATACAACTTATGAAAAAGTGACAAGAAACCATCCGTCGATGGTCCAAGTCATAACTGTTATTATTAGGAAACAGAAACCTACCACCACGAACCACTCTATCTAAAAGAGATAAATCTCTGGCAGAAGCAGACATCCACACCGGAGAACAGTATTCCTGTAAAGGAAGTACAAATTACCTAAAACAGATTGCATTGATTTTGTCACTGATATAAATATGTGAGGCCTTACGAACAATGGCAATCCTACACTCTGATGTGAACTTGACAGGATGTAAACAGACGCATAATAGTCATCCCTTTATTATACGTTTTCTTTAGCAATTTCATCCAGCCAAGTCCTTTTTATCAAACATTGATAAGTAAAATTAAATCTGTAAATCTGCGTTCGCTCGACGAAATATGATCGTAATGATTCATTGATGATTCATTACACGCAGCGTACTTTTGAGTAAGCATCGGCATAGTTTACTTGCTTAGTTTGTTAAGTCATGATTTGTCCAGTTGAAAATATAATGGGTTGGTTTATAGCGACATTTAGAAAAATGGCCATTGAAAAAATATGATAATGCTTGAAGAGAATAAGAAAATTTCTCTCTCTGAGATCCGTGAAGATAGTCGAGGGCTATCTTGTAAAATACCCGAGTGAAAATATAAGAATCGAATCATACAACGTACATAAATTTTGTTACATTTTTGGGTAAATACATGCTTCATATACTTTCTATCCAGCTACCAAAGGTTTTGCCATTAGTGTTAATGCGGATAATTTATTTCAGTCTCCACTTATGGCTGCAGTGAAAGCGGAAGGTTTGTGCCAACAAATAGCCTGACCAAAAAATGCCCAGCAAAAAACTCAAGAAAATTAAAAAAAAAAAAAAAAAAAAAAAACAGAAAGAATGTGTGCATTTCAGGATGAGCTGTCAACATCTTTTGGCACTGTGTAGTAAGATTATATTATTTACAAAACTTAACCAGTTGGCATAAACTGTATTAGGTTAGCCTACTTATGGAAAAAAAATTGTTGCCAAATTTCACTTACTAATTGGCACCAGCAAACTCATCCAAAATCTCCGTCGATGAAAACTTTCAACAGGTCTGAGAAGTCTGGTGTGTCTCTGGCCCACACTCATGAAGGGGAGTGTTTCATTTATTTTCATTGGTATTACTCATAAAATTACTGCAAAAAAGGGGAGAGAGAAGTGTCTCTATACACGCATTTCGCACAATGACCAAGAAATATAAGCTACCGAATTATCGCAACATCAATACGGTAGGATGTACCGAGAAGCATACCGATTAAGAAAAATTTGGATCATGCAGAAGGCTTGCCACATCACCTGCAGACTTACTAGAAACGGGGAACTTTTTGAAAGAACCAAAAAAGAACATTCACCATCAGGAGATGGTCTAATGATCGTATCTGGATGAAACAAAACTTGGCACTTTAAAGTAAATCCCATTTGGTTGCAAAACGAACTTTACAAGGAGGGACTAGCTACAACTAGGCTCGCAACTTTCCTGTAGGGAAATTATTTTGGAGTTAAGGAAAAGAGAATATTTTCTTTTACCAGAACTTAATTAGTTTAATTAAAAGAGAAGCATCTCCAAATCAAAAACAAATAATTCTTATCGTGTCGGGAAATGTCTAACTGTAAAGACAAATGGCGGGTTAACTGAAATTCCGTCAAGCTGTGAACTGTACGGTCATAGTCTGCGTCGTTTTCGTTAAATGTTGACCAAATGAATTTCAAAATAACTTTCCCTCTGTGCTGACTCATTGCACTGTCCAGATTCTTACTTTATTCAATTGTCCGAAAGCCTTTGTGAGCAACCTGTAATGATAAGGAAGCCACCAGTGACTTCCTGGTTTCCCTTTGAGAGCCAATCACCGACCATCAACCCTCGGTACTTCCTGCACCCGCTGTGGCACGCGGTCATCGCAGAGTGAACGGAGAATATGAATGGATGCCTCTAAATGCTCCCCTCTGAAACGCATGTGGCCTCTGATTACGTAACACACGTACGCACAAACAGAGAGAGAGAGAGAGATTAGTTAGGCCCATATACTTATGAAAGGCTCAATGGGAGCAGAACCGACCATTTCATATGTACAGCGAATAAGTCATGCGAGATGCGTTGCTAGACGGATATCATTCTTTACCTTGGCTGCAGCCCATTTCAGTCGACTGATCACCAGTTATCCAGTTTATTGCTTAAACCATCAGGGTTATTATTGATTTTCAGGAAATGGCTTGAGGCGTTGCTTTCTCGTAGAATCCATTCCGGGCCTTACTCGTGAAGAGACGGTGTTAACCATCATTACTGGTCTGATGTGTATGGGTGTATATATGTATATATATATATATATATATATATATATATATATATATATATATATATATATATATATATATATATATATATATATATATATATATATATATATATATATTATAATATATATATATAATATCAGAATCAATCCAGTTTTGAAAGTTTTCTCGTCTTGCCCCATTTGAACGTAAATGAGACCCTGGTGAAGAGTAGCTATTCTATAGTACAATAAAGAAACCCTTACAAGATCTAGCGTGCAACTAGGGGACCGCTGTTGGAAGCAATTAATCCATTTACGTAAAGTTTATTTGCTTATGACAGAGTGAATTCAAATCATTCTCCACTGTGTATTGTTCTCGCGTCATCTCAGTCAGCTAACCTGAATCCATTTCTTCTGAAGAAGGAAGCAATTGCTTCAACGAAGGAAAACGAAAGGACATCGTGCTCTCAATATCGATTAGTCTCATGTACGCCAAGTTGGTAATGGGCTCAGTTCTGCTATATAACCGCTTAAACTTCGCTCGCTCTGACCAAGCTTCTGGGGTTTATTAGGTACAAAACTAAGCAACTTTCACGGGTTCAGCCATGATTTTTGGAAGTCATGTGAGTTGCAACATTATATATATATATATATATATATATATATATATATATATATATATATATATATATATATATATATATATATATATATATACTTATATTGATAAATATATATATATATTTATATATATACTGCATGTGTATATATATTGTATATATATAGGCTATATATACATATGCATACACATACATACATACTTATATAAACTGTGCAGCACATTTATCACAGGGAAAAATGAAACACAAGGTATAAGTCCTGACCGGTTTTGCTATTAGTTTTCTTAAAAACATCTTTGGAAGGACAAATAGACAGTGGTAGAAATTTACATTATTATGCTAGGGTGACAGTAAAAACTAACATACAGACGAATGAAAAAATTTCCGCACCTGACAGAAAAAAAGGGGGGGGGGGCTGTGAACTCGTTTTTCAGTTTAGTGTGTATAATTTTCCAGCCGTCTGATGTTTGTTTCTACTGCGTGCTTGGCTAGTCTACTGTGGTTGGTTACAACCCGGCTGGAGGAGTGAGTGGGGCCAGCAACCTCATCCCAAAAAGACTTGATGAGCTGAGAATAGAGAGGTTAACACCTAACAGAGCCAACCCCACAGAGGGCAAAGGACGTATGGTTTATATATATATATATATACGTATTTTTCTATATATATACATTTTTTCTGTATATGTATATGTATATATATATATATATATATATATATATATATATATATATATATATATGAGAGAGAGGGGGGGGTGGGGCACTGAATATCATGGTTTATGGACAATGCCTAAGCAAGTCATTCCCACCGACGCCCCAGTGCAGGGCGTAGAGGTCGTACTGTCATAGTGATTTAATTAGTGACTGCCGCTGCCGTTACGTTCGACTCGCTGGAGGACAGTGAAACTACCAATGAATTACTCAGTTAAAGATTCAGGTGACAAAAATAAAGTTAATTTATCCGCACAAATACTTGTCTTCTATTTAAAACCCCTGCTTATAGTTTTGTGTAACGTCACATGACGTTACACGAAACTTTTAATTGTAAATAGATGCCTGTTTCTCCATTTATTGACATGACTAGTTTGTAAGAGATACGAGTCGGCATCCGGTCACATCTAAATAGATGAACGCAGACGTTTTAGATTTGCAGGAGCCGATAGGCAGTTTTCTTCAAAATGGTTGTTCAGGCAATTCAGCTGTTTGATATCAGCTCAGTGGTCTGGTTAATTAAGGTATACTTAACTTCTCTTAGTACAGACTGGTTACATACATGCACACGTGCAGGATGAGGTTGGCACTACTCATAAAAGAAAGTAAGGCTGAGTCTAGAGAACAAAATATGATTTTAGGGCAGCGTTTAGATAACACTTTTCTAGTGCAGGCCGAATTATACCTAAGAAAAAAAATCTTATTTGCTCAAACCAGAAGCAACACTGATAATATATTTACGGGGTAACTGGCTGATACACTTGTATTTTATTAGGCTGAACATTTATTCTTTGAGAATGAAAACAAGTCACAGAATATACTAATATATATATATATATATATATATATATATATATAAATTATATATATATATATATATATATTATATATAAATTATATATATATATATATATATATATATATATATATATATATATATATATATATATATATATATATATATATTATATATATATGCTAATGCCATTAGATAGTAAAGAAAAGTTCCTCATCCGTATACACCTGAAAGTTTCCAAGTCGATACCGTAAGAACGTAAAAGATTCAGACGCCCTAAGGTAGGTCAATATTTTAACTTAGACACACACACACACACACACACACACACATATATATATATATATATATATATATATATATATATATATATATATATATATATATATATATATATATATATATATATATATATAGTAAGTAAACAGCTTTCAGCACCATTAGATGGTCAGTACGAAACCAGAATCTATAATCGTAAACTCGAAGCGAAAAGTCCCTCGACCTGAAATGACGTCACCGTTGGTTGAACCGACCACGAAGCCGGTAGGTACGTGCAGCGTGAACGAAGAGGTTTATTAACTCACTGGATGTCGCCGACGGTGATATCTAATGGCGCTTTCTGAAAGAAATGCCCAAATTCCAATATGTTGTAAAGGCTACGTTTGTAATGACATCACTGGTACGCTAAAACTTACTTCCTGTTAAGAAAGTGCATGCTGGTACTGAATTGTCACAGATATGAAATGGTTCGTTTTCTTTTGGTTTGTTGTTTCCACGGCCGAGATTTGCCTGTTTGAAGTGTATATCACAGGAACTCTTAAAAACATGAAGAATAGATTTAATGAACTGTCAATATAACGAGTGTCGTTACTAGGCCGTAGCCAGGGAAGGGGGCGGTTGGCCGATATGTAGCCCTAAGGTCACTTTTCTGAGAGTGTAAACTGAGAAAATATTATTAGACTTCAATACGTGGAAAGCTGAAATTCAAAAGGCATCTGAACTATAGTTAAGACTAGGATGTGACAAATTCAGAAATTGCTTTTGCGAATCCCCTCTTCGGCATCGTGCGATTCCAGCAGCGTAATGGCTATATCGAAGCTCTCATAGACAAATTCTTGACGAGGATTACTTTCCGTGCTTCTCCCTTGCGACACCCAACAGTTGTGACAATTTCTAGACATTTGCCATGTCATCCAGTTGTGGGTGGACGCTTCGTACATCGTCAAAAAACCCAATTCATTCTTCAGTGTTCCTTGTATTGGGAAAGATAACTACTTTGGGAATTGCAGAATGAACTTTTTCCCCTTTTTCTGTGTTCGAGCATTGATTTTGTTTTTCGCCAGTTTACATGGAAAGACCTTGAATTTTCTCGTCATTATTTTGGCGAGACTTGATCTATTTTGCTCTCTATTCAGAATGAGACAATGAGTTTTTAATATCTCAGGAATTACTGTGTGATCATGTTCTTTGCTCCGAAAACATCTCCCATTGTATTCGTAAATCATTACAATACACTAGTAACCAGATACATATACAGTTGTTGTTTTTCAACTGGTAGTAAGTATCCGTATCGGATATCACTGAAAGCTTATCGTGATTGGCGGAATCTCATGCTAGTCGCCCATCATTGTTTATTATAAAATTGGATGCGGATGTTTACCTTCAGCCTAAAAAAAGAAAAAATATATAATTTACTGCCTGTTTCAACAAAGGCGCAATAGACTTTGACGGTACATGACCGTATCTCTCAACTCTTGCCAGGGATTCAAGCCTCACTAGTAGCTGAGTGTCTCAACCACTAGACTAAGAAACGGGCGCACACACACATATGAATATGTACACCCGTCAGTACATGAGCTGTAAATGTAACGGACTGAATAGAACCATACATCCCGAGGGCTATTTGCGGTATGGTGCGTTTGTTTTGTTTTCGGCTACCGTACCAAAGTTGTCAATAAATAATACTATTTAAACTGAGAATTTTTCAGTTGGGGTGAACAGTATTGGTTATTCATCATTAAACGATAAGAAATACAAAAAGGCCAATGGTTCCAAATTGGACCCCTGAGCAGCGACCGTCATAACAAAGGAATACATTCGGGGCTGCCGTGTGACTATGGTACTGCGGCGGAGGGAGTGGGGAGGGTGATGGCAAATAAAGGGGTTCCCCTCCTCTGTCCCCTATCCTCACTTGGGGACAATATTTTATAGCAATTACCGTCATCCCTTGACCTTGGCTTTGCAGTTCTCCATAAGGAAGGAATGACATCAACTGATGATGATTGGCGGGGGTTGGAGGAGAACGAAAGGGGTGTAGGAAGTCTCTCTCTCTCTCTCTCTCTCTCTCTCTCTCTCTCTCTCTCTCTCTCTCTCTCTCTCTCTCTCTCTCTCAGGTTCTCCATATAAATCTATATGGCTGACGACACTTCCGACTAAGAGAGGATGCATGACAAAAATATATTATAAAACTGCTGGTGAACAAACGTGCGCATAGGACGAGGAAGTCTCGTCTAGAGGTAATACAGCACGATTTCAGACAGGGACGTCATTTGGGGTGGGGTCGGGGGAGGTGGCTGGTATAGTAATTTGTAGTATTTCTAAAATTATACGGTTTAAAATTTCATCCCGATCAGGTCTGCTGTTTACTACTTCTCGCTTTTCTGGACGAACTTCTGTGATTTACTTATGAATTTGTATTTGTTTACATATAAGCTTGTGGTTAATCATATGACCTACCCTTATAGGCCGGCTACTGCTGCAAACACTGTGTCGTTTTCTAGTACCGGGTTTAATACTATTCAGTTTGCTAGGAGGTTTGTTAAAGCTACAACTGATTTGTGGAATAGTGTGCCTAGTGCAGTTGTAGAGTCTTTGCTCTCCAGATGTTTAATTGAGAAACAAATGAATTCCTCAAATTTGTTTATATGTTCATCGCCTTTTCCTATAAATTGTCCTCTGAAGCCCTCTTGTCTATAAGTGTTTTCAGCTGATGAATTTTAGAAAGAAATCATGTTCTTTCAGTATTACAACAGCATGCGTTATAAACATTATCATAACCGTAAAGTGCGGAAAATAGCCCCTCTTTATGCACTATATTAATTCCGGCACACCATAGATAGAATAAAGGAAGACCCACGATTCCTTGTCCTTGAGAAGAAGTATCCCGTGGGGGGGGGGAGGCGGAGGGTAGTGCCGTTAGTTTACCTCATGCGGTGCACTGTAGGCATCACTTAAAGTTCTTTTCTTTGCAGCGTGCCTTTGGCCCCTAGCTGCAACCCCTTTTGTTCCTTTTACTGTACCTCCTTTCTTATTCTCTTTCTTCCATCTGACTTTCCACTCTCTCCACTCTAATTGATTCATAGTGCAGCTGTGAGGTTTTCCTCCTATTACACCTTTCAAACCTTTTAATGTCAATTTCATTTTCAGCGCTAAATGACCTCATAGGGCCCAGTGCTTACCTTTGGCCTAAATTCTGTATTCAATCAATCAACCAGTTGAGAAGAAGCAACGAAAACATACCGTCCTTCTTTACTGAGTATCCCACAGTTCACGCCAACGATTTTGGCGAAAATCCTCCACTGACATAAAATTTTCCATATTAAATACGAAGATACTTCGTCTGCGAGAAGAACGTTGCGTTGGAGAATTGAGGATAAAATAGTTTTTGCTGAATTCATACAATTGGACAAAACTACACCATAAGATAACTTTTACAGCCTAATAACCGGATGAAACTATTCAAGCATAACTTGACACAAAGAAGGAATCTCACTCTCTCTCTCTCTCTCTCTCTCTCTCTCTCTCTCTCTCTCTCTCTCTCTCTCTCTCTCTCCAAGTTGTTTCTCCCAGGTAACGGTAAACTTGACTCCTTGGTCTAAGACTTTTAAGTGCAAAAACAATCTCTGCGTCTTAACTTGAGGAAAAGTTACTAGGGATGTCTTCTGGAGTGCTGTTCCTGTCAGACGAAAGAAAAAATAGTACTTTGATTCATTTACATATAATATGTTTTATTCATAAATTCACTATGAATAGTTTTATTGATGAACAGATAACTTCAATAGGGATATTCCTCTCTGACTAAAGAAATATCGATAATATGAGGTGAAAGCTACATGCAACGCAAGTCACGCGAATATAATTATGAATTACTGCTGCCATTTTCGCCATAGGGTATTCCTTTTTCTTAAAATAAAAATACAAAGCGAGAACATTATCTAAATTTAAACCACGAGCGACACTAATGCTACCCTTTCGCCCATATAGTACGTCAATGGTGCTTATTCGTGGTGTAACTAGGCAGTTCCCGCGCGTTTTTTTTTTATCATGGAGTCGCTGGGTTCGCCATATAGAACTGTCTCTATGGTGAAGCAAAACTATCGCTGTACGAGGGGGTAGGGATGTATAGGAGGGAACACTTGAACTTCCAGGTATCCTTTAGGGACATCCTGAAAAGGAAGACGCTCCAAACCAGCGCTTAGGTCCCGTATCCCCAAAAGTTACATTATGTCTCCCGAATGTAATCGTATGTGTGTGTGTGTGTGTGTGGCTGCGGCTACTTACAAACTGTGATTGTGCATGCATTTATGTTTGCCAAAACCCACAGTTATAAAGAAAAATGACTGTCAGGCATTGGAGTAAACACCTGTCAAGAACAGACAAATGTGTAGGAAGCTATTTTTTCATAAGAAAAACTGCCAACAGTTGTGATGGTCAAAAATATATGTAGTAATAATGTTCTTTACTTGACTTAAGGCCTTATACGAATTTATGCAGGAATGATGATGCATTATGATAAAAAGATAGATCACAAGTTGATGACTTGTATTAACCTGGCCATATGTCATCATGCGCTTTTGCTAGCGATTGCAGGTATTGAAACTCTTAATGACATTGCTGATTTTACCGGGTGTGATAAGATCGGTGAAATGAAATCGAATGTTACCTGTCAGGAGGTCGTCTACTTTTCTTTGGAAGCATTAATCTTTATGCAATTCAGAATGGAACTAAAATGATCTCCCCACATTCTTACAATAGCCTCCTTTCCAAGGGCTTCTGTTCACTGCGATAGTTTGTTGATCTTAGGACTTAAAGATCTAATGAGAATACTCGAAATAATGGAATTTTCTAGACGTGGAATCTGCTCTTAATTACTTTGCATGTAATCGACAGTGTCTCAAAGCAAGTTTGAAGTGTATTGTTGCCTATCTCATTAAAATTTCGAATATGTACTTCTCTCGGGCAACAGTTTTGTTTCCATAGTAAAAACATCCTTCGAGAATGTGAATATAGGTTTTTAACCAGGTATTCCGGCCTGTTATATTACGAGAGTTACCTTGATGTAATCTAAAGTTACTTTGCTTAATCCCGCAGGATAACCATTTTATTGGAAAAAATTACTAGAAATCTCTCCTGTGGTGGTCATTTCCACAGCTGGAGTTGTTGCAAAGTACCTTTTAGTTTGTCATGTCATCTTAAACGGTATGGCTTTCAGGGGATTCTTGAAGTCCCAGCAGATAGCAAGTAGCCGTTCCATTGAGGGGTTCACAGATGAAAGGAATAAGGTACTGAATGTCACTTGTAGTGAGATGTGATCGTAAGCTCTTGCAAGATCGTATCGAACGATGCAGTTCACAATGGACTCCCGTAGGCTTTGAGATGTGATTCAGTGGTCTAATCAAGACGTAATTGTATCTTCTATACTTTGTGTATCTGTATAAGACGAAGATGGAAGGAATGTTACGTTGCTATTCTGTAGAGAACGACTTTGACAGAAGCGAGTAGGCCTGCTCAAGATCATTATAAAATTGTTTCGAGGTATGAGAATTGAGGTTCCCGATTATGCAAATATGACCAGGAGTAGAATATCAAGAGTAAACTTCTAAGATCGCAATCACGAGTGGTTTGCATTTCTTGTAAGGTTAATTATCGTATCACACAACGATACATTCTAAACTAAATTCCATTGGTTTTATTTGTGCTCGCTATCTCCATGTATCCGTCTCGAAGATTGCAAAAACCGAAGATACGTATATATTCTTTTTCGATTGGGAGAAGTCTACGTAAGACGCCTATCATGTTTCACGAGAGAGAGAGAGAGAGAGAGAGAGAGAGAGAGAGAGAGAGAGAGAGAGAGAGAGAGAGAGATACCTGTTTTTATCCGGTGACCGGTTCCACCCCACTTTGGGGTTAAGGGATTAAACACTTCGTGGCCTTCCTATACTGAGAATTAGATTCTACTACAGCATTAATCATTGCAATTATTGACAGCAGTGGTGCTGGATCTGACTTAGGGAGTGAAAACCGTGCGCAAGACCAAGTAGAAATTACACCATAAATTACGATCGCTGAAACAGGCGGTGGGATTGCATTTCTGGCTCATCCGGTAGGATATCCAGGAAGTAGTCTAATAAATGCTTGAATATGTGCACGTGTTAATTTGTGATAGTCGAGATGCTGTGAGGTTGACCATGCCATCGGTTAGCGGCCGTGAGTGTAAGCGATAATGTGCAAGCGATCTCAGTAGGGTTACGGTACACACATACGCACACACACATATGTATGTATATATATATATATATATATATATATATATATATATATATATATATATATATATATATATATATATATAGATATATATATAGAGAGAGAGAGAGAGAGAGAGAGAGAGAGAGAGAGAGAGAGAGAGAGAGAGAGAGAGAGAGCATCGGAGCATCTGAGAGATGCTCCTGTGTTGAATAATTCCACCTATCCGCGGGTGGGGGAATAGGCCCTCCTCCTATGTACAGTAGATTCGAACATTATTTGTAACTCTGATTATAAGAAATGGGATGGGAAGGGGGATTTTACTTGCAGATCTATGTATGGATCGCTTCCACATGTATGGACATGGACATTATTTGTGGCACTATTTGAAGAAAAGGGCGTTTAGAGCCGACTTCGGCTTTGTAAATAAAAAAAAAAGGGGGGCCAGATTGAGTTGCATCGCGCAACGAGTTCGGGTCCCTTAAACGACTGGTGGCATTGTACCTTTGCTCACCCGACAAAAAAAAAAAAAAAAAAAAAAAAAAGCTTATATTTGAAAGCGTATAGGTTTTTTTTTTTTGTAAAGCATTTTATGAAATGAAGAATACCTCGTCGATGCCCTTTCGTTTTGATGGTGTACAATTTGACAGAAGTAAGGAGCACTCACGTCTCTCTCTCTCTCTCTCTCTCTCTCTCTCTCTCTCTCTCTCTCTCTCTCTCTCTCTCTCTCTTTTCATCCCAGCTGGGACCCTCACCGGTCGGCTATCAACTTGGTACAAATTCACTGCTTTGGTCAACGTAGACATACTAAATCAGAAGGAATGCATCTATTTTGTTACTTCTAGTTCAGTTCGAGATACGAACGCTGGTCCCCCAGTTTGTGGGCTGAGGGCACTGATATTGCGTCACAAGGAAGAGAGAGAGAGAGAGAGAGAGAGAGAGAGAGAGAGAGAGAGAGAGAGAGAGAGAGAGATTTACCAGTAGATTGGTTTCATCCCTTCGGGTTTGGGGATACCTCATTAAGACCCTCCCCTACCTGGATCCTGGATTCAGACAGCATAAGTAAGACGAGGATTTCGCAGAGAAGAGAAAGAAGCTAAAAAGAATCTAGCCTCAAAATCTCATACAAAATTCAAAAACTAAGTTGTAAGTGTTTTTCAAAAGTTGTGAATATTTTAATTGTAATAAAAGAGTTGTTATTTTCCTATCTGCCCAAATAGAAAAGCCTTATAAAATGGCGACTCTTTTTTTCAAGCGCCAGGGCTGATGGGACCTTTTGAAGTAAAATCTTTCATTTTTTAGATTTATTAAAACCAATACCAAGATTAAACTTCTTTACGAGTGTCTGCTGTAGGATTTCCATTTTATACCAAACAATATATTGGCTGTAATGGAATTCAGTCACTGAGTTTCTGTTTTTCGGATGAATCCAATGACGTCATTTTCCCTCCCAAGGAAGTATATAAACATGAGGGATGTTTCTCCGAGAGCCTCCTTTCCCTCCCCCCTCCTTACTCAGCGCGTCTTCCCTTTCCTTCTCAGTCCTCTTCCATTTGACTGAGACTTGTTGCTGCAACACTTGCTCTCCTACTGCTGGGTGCTGCAAGGTTTAAAGAGTGTTGTATGTGTTATGTTCTTAAGAGTTAGTTTCTAAGGTAACGTGAGGCGAGCGGTGTATTTTCCTCTTTAAGTCTTGCAATTCAAATTCTACAGGAACACAGCCTTCTAATTAGCACAGTTCACTTAAAAAGTGTTGGGCAAATGAAGAATAAGAATGAAATTTCAGTTCTATAGTATCACTTTAGACTTGACACTTTTCCACCCAAGATAGGTGCTTCTAGGAGTCATGGCCTCGATAAGACTGTAAGTTACAATTTGGGCTTCGAGGGTCCATATAAAGCCTATAGAAGTTTTCACCATTTTTGAGAGAGCGCCACTGAAAGTCCACACTCTACGAATATACCGCGCCAACCCCTCTGCCTTTCCTCCGCCAGTCTCTCCTCTCCAAAGCACGGTCGGAAGTACACACCTAATCACGATTGGTTTACCGTTAAGATTGCAAACAGCTTCTCAGGGTCTGTAATATCAACAGCCGTAAGCATCTCTCTAATGACCTACAAATGTAGTTCGAAGGACATGCGCACTCTTCGTAAAAGCATTCTCTTTTAAAAAGATCCCTGTTGTTATATATATATATATATATATATATATATACATACTGTATATATATACATATATATGTATACATTTTAATATCCATATATATTTATATATGTATATATATGCTGTTGGTTTTGGATACAGATAACTGCACCCCAAGTGAGAGGAGAAGTGTTGTTGACACCTTAGTTGGAGAAAACTTTGAGTAAATGTATGGAAGAGGAAGGTTATGAAATTCAAATAAAAAAAAAGTAATTCTGAAGACGGAACATTACCTGGTAATATGAGTGGAGAAAAGCTGAAGACAATTTGTTTGCGTAGGTATATAGTATTAAGTGTAATATACAATATTTTGCTCATAGAGAGGTGAAATACAGAAAACATGGTTTAAGGAAGGCAACATAATATGGAGGAAAACCTTGGAAAGAGATCTGGAGTGTCTTGGGAAACCGAGGTGGGAATGTACAGGGATATTGTTGACCCGCCCTCCTTTTTGGATTTGAAGAGTGTATGTTGAAAGCGATTGAAAGAAAAGAAGCTGAAGCTCTTTAGATGAATTGCTTGCATAGTTTACGTGGCATAAAAAAAAGTCTAGACCCAGACCCAGCTGGCAGCTGTAAGATGCAGTGCTTTCACTGTTAAGGAAATTACCTAAAATCAGGTCATCGAGGGCTTTTTTATGCCATTCTTTTAGGTCATTTTAAGGTAATATGAAAAAAAATTGCAAGATAATGCAAGTACTCTCAATGTACTGATGTAAGCTAGCTCACTTTTCCTTCAGTTTGCGTTTCTTTAGGTGGATGCTTAAATTTTAAAGGCTGGAGTAAATTTTCAGTTGGTATTACTGATTTTATATTATAGTTCATGTGGCAAATAACTTTCCATAAAATTAACATAAATGAAGAAAAGAAATACCTAAACCTCTCTGAGCCAGTAGGTTAACCTACTGCCTCTTTTCTCCTTGGACCATCAGATAAGTTGTTTTATTACTTGCTAATATTTCATTGTCCACGGGATGGGGCCGTGTTATCATACTTTTATTAAGATCAATACAGTAGGTGTTTCAGGAAGTTTGAGTCATCGTTTTTTGCCAATATCTTTCAAATTAATTGATGGATCGGCATGTTACTTTGCAACAGTGTGTTTCACACCCTCCCCTAATTTTTGGTAATAAATTCAGTTTCCAAATTCAGCTTTTTCAGGCACTTTACTCTTGAATTTGGTGGGGGAGCCAGCAAACTGATTAACGCTTTCGGGCGTACGAGCTTGGTAACTACTGAACTTGTCCTGAGTATCTACTTCAGAGTAAATTCCTCACTACCCCCAACTTTCCTCTTCGACTCCACGATCCTTCTCCCTACTCTTCCTTGACGACATCACACCCTGTAGCATATGTTACTTTCTTCATGAATGCAATTGTTTTTATTTTGTTTACATAATTTTGTGATGAAAAGTTAATTCATGTTTATTCTAAACTCACTGTTCTACATATATAATAAAAAATAATGGGTTAAAATCGCAGAACAGTTTATAACCATTTGGGACAATGTACACGATCGTGAAATATAACCATAAGCAATATCTTACCTATTCAGATTTATTCTTAATTTTTTGGGCAGCTTTCTCCCGGCTGTAAACTTCCAGAAGACGTATAGCAAATGCATTTCTGCATCCACGGGGACATTTCAACATGTAAACCATAACTCTGAACGGCCACGAGACAACCTTCTCTAGTTACCGGGTACACAAGTGATAAACCCGTCGTTTAACCCGACATTTCGTTCATCAACTACAGAGGTTTTGGAAACCCCTAAATTCTGTATAACCATGTAGGTCGTTAGCTCACTCCATCCTACATTGCTTGGTTGAAAAATTGCAATGCTAATATGTGCCTGAAAACATCCCATTACATAACAAATATTGCGAAGAGAGAGAGAGAGAGAGAGAGAGAGAGAGAGAAGAGAGAGAGAGAGAGAGAGAGAGAGAGAGGAATGAATGAAATGACAGGCGGGGAAGTGAGGTGTAAATGTAAAGTCTGTGCTGAACGTTATTTGTAAAGTCTCTGCTGAGCAAGTTTTCTATGGTGACGTCCCATTTTCTTTGCCTCTACAATTTGTCACACCTGACGTGCCAGGTCACGTAAATCCAATCATTTAAACTATGTATATAATTGTTTACCTGTCCTCGATTTGTGTACCGTGTATATATTTCTTCTTTCGCAGACATCAAGATTGTATTCAATTTTAATTCTGTCTATTTTCACATTGTAAAGTGTACTCGTTCGCTGTATTTATTGTTAATTATTATCGACCTCAGGTCACCTTTGCTCCCATTGTATTCCGCGGCGCGACGTCAGTCTGCCGCTATATAAACTGCCTGGATCATGAATAAATCAGCAGTAGGCCTACTCTTTTACCTGCTTGTTTTTTTTGCACCTCTTAAAGTGGTGACCTCGGAGTGGTTCCCGGAGCCATTAGCGGACCCATACGGCGACTCAGTCTTGGCTCCAGGAACTAACTCACGCCCGTCATGGACTAATTATGGCGCTGTAACCAGCGTTCGGACGTGCAGACTTTCGTCGTCAAAATCACCAGCATCATTAGCGGACTCACATGGCACGCTTTCAAGTGCATTTTAACGCGAGTATCCCACTCCAAATTAAGAGGGCAAAGAGCGAGCATGGACGCAGCAACCCCTCCCTCGTTCAGTTAACCGCTAACCTCGCGGATTCAGATGTCTACCTCCCTCCCATATCACCCGCCTCCGCCCCCGCACTGAGGCTCTCATGCTCCTCCACACCCCTGCCTGCGCCCCGCACTCTCCCCTGCCCGGGGCCCTGCCCGGCAGGACAATCAAGGGCTGCCCTGTCCATAAAACTGCTGCCGTTCACGCAGGGGAATCTGTCGGCATGGCTGTACAGGGTCAAGAGCCAATTCAGGCTGGCGGAACACAACGACGAGGTGCTACAGGCAGACACAGTACTCAGCACCCTGCCGGAGGAGATCTACAGGAAGCTCGTCCTGTGGGTGTCCGCCGCGCGCCCCCTCACCTACCACCTCTTGAAGAAATCCCTCCTCGAGGCATGCTCCCTGCCAGTCGCTGAGCGGGCCGCCCGCACCCTCGACCTCGTGGTCAGCCAGCGGCAGAATCAGAGCGTCATGGAGTCATTCATGGGGCATGATACAGGACCTCCTCACCCTCCCAGACACCAACGGCAGTGGAAAACAACACGAAATAAGCCTGTCGCAGGAGCTCCTCCCCCGTCAGCTCCTCCCGGAGGTCTGCACGCAAAACCCTGAGCCCTACACCTTGCCCCTCAAAGTCCTGATCCGCACGGTGCAGCACCTGACGGACTCTGTGAAGGCAACGAAGCGGGTACCAGCACCCGCACCCCCAGTCAGCACCATCCAGCAGGAGGAGGGTGCAGAGCAGGAGGTCAACGTCGTTACTTGGAGGCGCCCAACTCCTCACAGCAGGTGGAATTCCCCAGGTCTTTGCCACTACCACAGGCGGTTCGGTAAGGATGCCCGGAACTGTCTGCCGCCCTGTTCATTCGCCCGTTCAAAAAACGGGGGAGGCAGCGGCCAGCAGGACAGGCAGCCATGGCAGCAGAAGAACCCCGGGGCCCAGAGCCAGTAGGCTTCTATGTCCACGACACCGTCTCCAGCAGGATGATGTTGGTCGACACGGGGGCCGTTAGATCAATCTTCCCGCTATCCAGAGAGGACCGCAAGCGAGAACCGGACCCGACTGCCTCCCTGACGGCCGCCAACGGGTCCCCCATCCTCTCCTATGGCACCAGGCCCCTGTCGATCTCCATCCTTGGCCGGGGACATTCCTGGGACTTCGTCATCGCGGACGTAAGGACCCCGCTCCTGGGTGCGGATTTCCTTGCCCACTTTGGGCTGGCGATCAACGTCGGTCGGAACTGCCTCCTCGACACCGACTCCTGCCAGTCCCTCCTGTTAGCAACGGGACCCAAGGCGCCCACCATCTGCTCCGCTGCCCCCCACCAGTACTCACAGCTGCTGAAGGAGTTCCCTGACATGTTCAGGCCTGAGCTCCGTCAAGTACCCAGGGCTCCAGCTAAACATGGCATCTACCATCACATAAAAACAAAGGGGGCCCCCTGCACACGCCTTCTGGAGGCCAAGAATGCGTTCGCCAAAATGAAGCGGATGGGAATCTGCAAGAAGGCCTCCAGCCCGTGGGCCTCCCCCCTCCACATGGTGCAGAAACCGGACAGCTCCTGGAGACCCTGCGGCGACTACAGGCGGCTTAACCTCGCAACGGAACCTGACCATTACCAGCTGCTGAACATGCAGGACCTCACGGCCTCCTTTCACAGGGCCAAAATATTCACTAAATTGGATCTCTTGAAATCCTATTTTCAGGTACCAGTCGCGCCAGAGGACATACCAAAGACCACCATCATCATGCCTTTCGGGTCCTACGTGTTCGCCTTCTCCACCTTCGGCCTGAGGAATGCCGGGGCGACTTTCCAGCGGCTCATGGACAGCATCCTGGGTGACCTGAAGTTCTGCGTCTGCTACGTGGATGATATCCTTATAATTTCCAGGTCCCACAAGGAGCACCAGAAGCACATCCGGGCAGTCCTGCAGCGCCAGCAGGAAAATGGCCTCGTCATACGCTTCGACAAGTGCACCTTCGTCGTCCAGAAAGCCAACTTCCTGGGCCATGAGGTATCCCCGGATGGTGTCCGCCCACTCACATCCAAAGTCGCAGCCATCACCAGGTTCCCCGTCCCCACCTCTGTCAAGGCCGTCCAGGAGTTCCTCGGGATGGTGAACTACTACAGGAGGTTCATCCCCGGGATCGCGCACACCACGGCCCCCGTGACGGAGACCCTGAAAGGCCAACCAAAGTCCTTATTGTGGGGACCCAGCCAGCAGCAGGCCTTCTCCCTGATGAAGGCCGCCCTCGCCGAGGCAACCGCCTTGGCCCACCAGGATCCCAACGCCCCCCCTCCAGCTGATGACCGATGCCAGTAGCATCGCCTGTGGTGCTGTCCTGGAGCAGGTTGTCAACGGTGCCCCCCAGCCCATCGCCTTCTTCAGCAAGAAGTTCAACCCCGCAGAGGCCCGCTACAGCACTTTGGACAGGGAACTCTGCGCAGTGTACCATGCAGTCCGGCACTTCAAGTTCCTCCTGGAGGGCACGCCCTGCACAGTCTACACGGACCACCAGCCACTGGTCCACGCCTTCACCAAGCAGGGCGACGCATGGTCTTCCAGGCAGCAGCGACATCTCTCGGCCATCGTGGAGTTCACCTGCTCCGTCAAGTACCTCCCCAGCAGGAAGAACCCTGTGGCGGACGCCCTCTCCAGAGTCGAGCTTAATGCGGTGCAGCTCAGGATCAACTACGAAGACCTCGCCAGGGAGCAGACCGCCAACCGAGAGACCCCACCCTACCGCACCGCCATCATGTCCCTGAAGTGGAGGGACGTGCCCCTTGCTCCTGGGGGCCCAAATCTCCTCTGTGACGTCAGTACCGGCCAGCCCCGCCCCCTGGTGCCAGCCTCCTGCCGCCGCCAGGTATTCGATGTCATCCACGGCCTGTCACACCCTTCCGGCAGGACGACTGCCAAGCTGCTGTTAGAGAAGTTCGTCTGGCACAGAGTGCAGAAGGACGCGAGGACCCGGGCGAGGCAGTGCCTGCAGTGCCAAACCAGCAAGGTGGGGCGTCACACCGAGTCCGGGGTAGGCGAGTTCCTGCAGCCAGGGCGGCATTTCGGCCATGTTCACATTGACGTCGTCGGGCCCCTTCGCCCATCAGGCGGGTCAGGGTATCTCCTGACGGTGGTAGACTGCTCAACGAGGTGGCCCAAAGCCACGCCAATGCAAGAAGCCACCGCCAGCTCATGCGCCGAGACCCTGCTCTCCAGTTGGATCAGCCGATTCTGCGTCCCAGACCACATCACAACCGACAGGGGTCCCACCTTCCTGTCCGAATTGTGGTCCGCCCTGGCTCGGCTGCTGGGGACAGCTCATCACACCACCACGGCCTACAACCCAGCTGCCAATGGCTTGGTCGAGCAGTTTCACAGGTCCCTGAAGGCATCCCCTATGGCCCACTGCACCGCCGAGGACTGGAAGTACCAGCTGCTGTGGGTCCTCCTCGGGTTGAGAACCGCCCCCATGGCCGACGGCGCCCCATCCGCAGCTGAGAAAACCTACGGCGAGCCCCTCATGGTCCCGGGCGAGCTAGTGACAGAGGATCACCACAACCCATCGGTCCAGAGGCTTCGCGACATAGTCGGCAAGTTCACCCCCTGCAAGCGGACATTGACCGACAGATCGGCCACCTTCACGCCGCCTGGGCTGTCCTCCACCACCCACGTCTTCGTCAGGGATGACGCCGTCCACCCGCCACTGACCAGGCCCTACAGGAGGGCCTTCTGCGTGCTGGAGCGGAACAACAAGGCATTCCTGCTCGCACTTCACGGGAAGACCAATTGGGTGTCAGTAAACCAAGTCAAGCCCGCCTTCCTGGAGGAGGACACAGACGTCACCGCATCGCACCCCCTGCCTGGGCAGCTGTCACCACCGCCAGGCCCTCGTAAGAAGCGGGCACGCGGCCGCCCCCGGAAAAGCCCGCCCACCCCCGCAGTCAGCTACCCCCACACACAGGGCGTCCCCCCGATGACCTCACGCAGTCGTGGTACCCTTCAGCGCCCAAGCAAATACTCCGACTAATCAGACATTACCCACATGTTGGTGGGGGGGGGGGAGTATTTGTAAAGTCATTTGTAAAGTCTCTGCTGAACGTTATTTGTAAAGTCTCTGCTGAGCAAGTTTTCTATGGTGACGTCCCATTTTCTTTGCCTCTACAATTCGTCACACCTGACGTGCCAGGTCAAGTAAATCCAATCATTTAAACTATGTATACAATTGTTTACCTGTCCTCAATTTGTGTACCGTGTATTTCTTCTTTCACAGGCATCAAGATTGTATTCAATTTTAATTCTGTCTATTTTCACATTGTAAAGTGTACTCGTTCACTGTATTTATTGTTAATTATTATCGACCTCAGGTCACCTTTGCTCCCATTGTATTCCGCGGCGCGACATCAGTCTGCCGCTATACAAACTGCCTGGATCATGAATAAATCAGCAGTACTCTTTTACCTGCTCGTTTTTTTGCACCTCTTAAATAAAGACCGAGGAAGGGTGGGTGATAGGATGGATAAGTACCCCAAGAGTGCTTATCCGAATGAATTCGTAAATCTTGACTGGCTAGGTTTGGCTATGTCCTAAAATTCAAGAGTAAAGTGCCTTTAAAATCTGTCTTTGGACATGGATTTTTTGATAAAAAATCAGGGGAGGGTGTAAGAAACTCTGTTTCAAAGTATCATACCAATCAATTGATTGTGTGACAGATATTGGCAAAAAACAATGTCTCAAACATCCTGAAGTACATAGCAGTGATTAATTGAATTATCATGTCCTTATAACTATACAACTAAGATGGTATTTTGAACCAGTTATCCTTTAATACTAGGCAATTAAGATATACACATTATATATATATATATATATATATATATATATATATATATATATATATATATATATATATATATATATACAGTATATCTCAACTCTTAAATTGGGCTCCTCATAGGAGCAATCATACATGTGCTAACGTACGTTACCTGCATTATTGGGAGACTCGTTAACCTAAGGAGCCTAGCCCATTTTCGGATGCAGGATTTAGGAAAGGGAAGTTGGGGGGGGGCGGCTTTTTGTTAAAGTAAGGGGCGGCAAGCGCCGAAGGCGCGAGGCAATAAGCTAGGGGGTATGGGGTGAGCGGTATCTCCTCCAGCGGGGTCCGGGGCGGAGCAGCGGGAGCAAAACGCTTTATAACATTTCACGAGCATTTTGGGGCAAGTTTTGGTACTTTTATGGGTGTTAATATGAAAATCCTGTAACCAATAATTCTTGTTAGATGGAAACCAGTTACAGATCTCTACTGATTGACTGAAATTGGGATATATAATACATTCCAGTTTCGACAGTTAGAAAATACCTATTGATCAAAACTGAAATATAGGTCATTCATACCATTCTTTACCACAAATGTTAAATTATCTGCTATACTTGCATACTAATAGTTAAGCAAATAAAACAGTGTAAATAATTTACCTGTAAAGTAAAAAGAAAAATACATATTTGGCACAGGTAAGTGGTAACCTATTGAATTTACATGTTTTACAAGCGGTAAACTGGGTAAGGCATTTGTTATGCTAACATACTAGGCATTTGCATGGTAACAGTAAAGTTAAAGAACAAATTCCAGTTTATGTTTTACCTCTAAAGCAAACTTATCAGTCATATCGTCTGCATTTATTTCAATTCTTATAGTTTCTTGCCAAATATTGAGGGTTTGTCTGTTCTAAGAGAGCACTTTTATTTCAATATTTTCGATTCGAGATCGTTATTATTAGCTCAAAAAGAGAATAACAAATCCTGAATCCTCAAGCACAAGCAAATCTTTAAAAATTATTGAGACTGGAAACTCTAAGACAGTGTGTTAGATATCCAAGAAAGACTGACTATTGTAGGCGTCCGTTTCAAGAAAGATTCTCTCTCTCTCTCTCTCTCTCTCTCTCTGTTGCAACTTACGAATTCTGTTTCATTACTTTCCACAGTTACCTGCTGTTCTATTCTTCTTTCTTTCTCGTATTCTTAGTCCCTCTCAGGCCGTTGTTTCACCGTTGATTTTTTAAATTTAGCGATGACAGGCAGGGCAGCCGATCGAGACCACGGTCTACCCCAAAGCCAAATCAAAGACCTTCAAAAGAAGGCATCGTGCTTACTCCATACAAATGGGAAAAAAAAGCACGTTAAAAGAAGAAGAAAAAAGAAGAGGACACTTGATTTCTGAAAATCTGTTCTTTATACTATTGCTACAACAGCAACAAGAGCAACAACAACAGCAACTACTTCTACTACTACTAATATTATTACCGTAAGTTTTGATTTTTGCCGACATTGATGTTTGATATTAATCCATCCTTAGGGGCGCCATTCATAGCTGAAGGGGACCGGCCCGCTCGCCCTCCCCCCCTAAATTCGCCACTGGCCTAGCCTTAAAGGAGTTCGAGAAATCTCCATAAGGATAAAACACACCTTGCCACAGTCTAATGCAGCGGTGGGGCCGATTGTCAGCCACCTAAGGGCCATCAAAACTGAACTTAAAAATTCACAGAAAGGGGAGACCCTGGTTGGTCTTCTGCGCAGAAAGTATGGCCTGAAAAGAAAAAGGAATATTTAGTGATAGATTAGAAATGGAGAAGGTGCTTCGAAAGGACATGGAAAAAATAATAGCTCATGCTACTGTGCGTGAAACGTTCCAAAAAATGTATTTTTGTTAACCTTTTGTTCCCTTAACCAATCATATATTAAATTATATTTCCCAATAATATGTCAAGACAGTTCTACTTTTAGTTATGATGCCAAAGGATATTCAAAATACTGTACATTTTTTTTGCTGTACATTTTTTCTAGGTTTCAATAATGAAGTGTATTTATTTCAATGTATGTTATTAATTTACTTTCAATGCCACACAGACACTCACATACTGGCTGTACTGTATCTATTATGTACTGTGCCTCTGTTTTTTTTTTAGGATTTTCGTGATTTAAGGTAATTTTAGGGTGGTTTCAAAGTATGCTTATCTGGCAACAGTGAGAGCCCTGGTGATTGTGTGGGCTGCTCAGTGTCACTGCTCAGTCAGGCTGCCAGACGTTAGTATGTGATAAACGCGCTGCATAGTGACAGGTGTAATCAACTCGCCCCGATATTCTACTGAACCAACTCAAATCATCAGGGTACAATTATCAAGCTATTTCCGCACATCAAGTGATTTATTTATCAAGGACCTGAACGTGTCAATTCTATTGTGACTTCCCATCGCATTTTCACAATGTCAAGTAATCGTCAGGTCAGCAAATGGCGCAATCAGCGTGGAATTGACTTGGTGAGTTTAGAATCCGATTTATCCGTCATCCGTAAATTTTCGATGATTCGGCCTATTCAGTGCGCTACATTTTAATGTTGGATTGGTCTCCAACTGCGTTGATAACATTACATTTGAATGTTAATGTTATCTACATGATGCGAACAAGAGTAATTTATTTCGGAATTGTAGCCAGCAGTGTTTACTGTTCCTTGCAAGCTGTTTTTGGGTAGTATAAAAAAATGCATCCCTGTTAATTTCAATAGAAATTCAGCTGGACAGTACTGTTTAAATAGTACTAGTAATATCAGTATTCGCGAGGTTTTCGTTATCACCTTTACTAGTTGACTGAACAAGAGTTCAACAAGTGCCTTTTCAATTTATTCTAGAGTTATTTGTGATGTAGTGTAGATGTCATTTGCAATGGTTTAGCCCATGCTTTCAAAATATGGGCTTTTGCTTTGTCTATATTTCATGTTTCGTAACATTTGCTGTGTACAATCGTAGATTATTCTTATTCCAATGCGCTCATATGTTTTTCATTCATCTTTATCGTGAAGTTTGACATCTCTGCACCAGTGCAAGGTGCAACTTGTCCTCGAACTACGTGTCTAGCAAACTCGTTATCTGCATGAGAAGACTGTAGTTTTAGTTTTCTGTGTAGTTTTAGTTTTCTGTAAGAGAAAACTATTGTGTCGGCTTTGTCTGTCCGTCCACACTTTTTCTGTCCACCCTCGGATCTTAAAAACTACAGAGGTTAGAGGCCTGCAAATTAGTATATTGATCATCCACCCTCCAGTCATCAAACATACCAAATTGCAGTCCTCTAGCCTGAGTAGTTTTTATTTTATTTAAGATTAAAGTTAGCCATAATCGTACATCTGGCAACGATATAGGCCAGGCCACCACCGGGCCGTGGTTAAAGTTTCATGGGCTGCGGCTCATACAGCATTATATCGAGATTATTTTGGATGGCCTTGATTATACGCTGTACAGAAAACTCGATTGCGCCGAAGAAACAACGGCGCATTTTTTACTTGTTTATCTGTTGGTGCTAAAGAATCGCATGGCGTTTATCTGATTTCATTGTGATAATAGTTTTTTTTTATTTATTATCGAAATCAAAACTGACATTTTCAGTTAAATCTTAAGTATTTATTGACCTACCAAATCTCGATGAAAATTGCCTTCACTGAAACTCAGGATTTCTTCAAAGTCAATATGCCTAACTGCATGGCTTTACAGCAAAAGAAAAAAAAAATTGTACCTGCTTAGGTTTTTGAGGCAGGTGTGAACACACGGTTTAGACGTTGGAAGTGGTTGATCACGGTTCACCATTTTAATCACTATAGAAGGATTTCTTCGTAAAAATGTTGTAAATCAGCGCCTGCCCTGTGAGCCTACAGAGGCCCAGTAGGACTTTTAACTTTTCAACTTAAACATGCAGCACAGTACTAAAACAGGTCTGTCCACCCAGATGTTCATATGCTGGTTTTTATACATTTCGGTGATCTCTGAATATTTCCCATTCAGAGTGTTTTCCATTCCACTCATCCGAGCCTAAAATGTTACATTTCACGGAATAGACCATAATTATGCCATTTGCTTGGCTAACAAATTTTCACAGGAAAGAATGCCAAACCCATATACGAAAGGAAAATGAAGTAGACAGTTAGAAGTAATCAAATTTGAAGTAAACAAAGTAAACATCTTAATATCCTGAAACTTTAGCAAAGATGCCTAACGTTGTAAGCTAGCATGTATGCGCCAAGTCCTAATGCTAGCTCGGCCTTTGATACTACTGTAGCTATATGTAACCTCTACAGCAGTGTTTTAGCAATTTTACTGATTCCGTGGGATTTCAACCTCTGACTTAAAAAAATTGTTGCTGTGTGGATACTTCATTAGTGATTAAGACTTCAACAAAAGAATCTATTAATCTTGGTAGTTCTCCTTATTTGTGATTACTCTTAGTCCATTACAAACTGTATTAATGTTCCAACTGAAATAAAGTAGTTTTCATGTTTTCATGCATTGCCATAGCATTTTGCAGATGAATCAGAAACAATTTTTCAAGTGGTGTTGGTAAACAACAACATGAAGTCCATGACTGAGGTTTTCTTGTTGGGTGTTAACAAACAGCCTGATAAAAGTGATAAGCAGTCACAAAGCTGTTCTTGTCCTCTACCGGCTCTCACATGCGGGACACTTTTTTGCGTTTTTTGAACGCTAGTATGGAAATGTTTGTGAAGACGATACTAAGTCTGGTCGTAATGAGTAGGCTATTGTAACTCTATTATTACTATCTCGCTTCAGGACAGTGGACATAAAAAAATAGATGCCTATGGCGAATAAGAATTAATCGATGCTAGCCTATACTAATTAGGCTGTGTCCTCACTTCAAGTATTTTCCGAATGAATAGTTAGACGTCTGTGAAGCATTTTGTGCAGATTAAATGGCTTCCGATAATGGGTTGCTTTGCTCTTCATACATTATAAAAAATAAACAGCAGGCTAGCACGATCAACAACAGGTGCAGTTAAAGTTAGAATTTTTAGCTCGATAAGGTGTGTTAGACTATCTTTGTTAAACTGTAGCATGAATTGCAATGCAGGGAAACTATATAATAACAAAAATGTCAAGATCAAGCATAAGTGAGAACGATAATTGTACGTAAATGTTAGTTTAAGAAATTAATTTTTCAGTATATAGCCTAACCGTTGGTTTTTTTTTTTTTTTTTGTAATTGCAGTTGATAAAAAGACGTAATCCCTAGCAATAGTCCTACCTCTTTAGCCTTAAATGTATGAAAACAATCAAGAATATAAGAGTGTACGCAATAAATGAGAAAAATTAACAAATGAAATTGGAAATATAAGTTCAAGTAATTCCTGAAAGTTATACATCTGAGAGATTGCCTAATTACATGCTGCAATACGGCTTGAAGTAGAGACCTTATAAACAACTCTGCGTCAAATAGTAGCAACTTCCCTGAAGCCTAAATAATACGTTATTACCTTTTTAAGTGATTTTATTAAGTGCACTGTTTGTTGTGTTTTATCACCATTTTCATTATATGTTTATATTTTAAAATTTACTTAGAATGTCTTCAGACTTATTCAATAAAATGCGCCTTATGCATTTCGGTTCTATTTGGCTCCCCCTCTCCCCCCCCCAAAAAAAAAAAAATATCCCTGTCCACACCCTTGGTGTATGCTCGCCCATATTTTGAACTTCCAATTTTTCATTGAAGGATTTTGTAGTCTTTGATGTTATTGCATCGTTAGTTAACAAAATTATACAAGATAATGATGGCAGGATGACATTTTTAGGATATTCGTCTCGATAGCACAGTATTGGAAAATATGTTAAAACGGTGCATTGGCTTACTACGGCTGCATTTTATCCGCCAGTCATAAGTAAGATAGCACGTTCTGTGATATCATCTGCATGTATTTACCGTCAACCCAAGAAAGAAAAAGACTGAACAGATTTGTTCGATGGATATAATCCATTTCTGTAGTTTCGAAGGTTTTTCTTCTGGGCCTTCTTGTGGTTTTCAAAGAACGAAGATGACAGTATAGAGAAAGGTCGAGGTTTGCGGTCTTGGGCGCTCTTATTCACTATATATATATATATATATATATATATATATATATATATATATATATATATATATATATATATATATATATATATATATATATAATTTCGTCTATTTTTGTGTGTAGGCTACGATTTTCAAATAAGATACGTTGTTTTTTCTTATTTAATAATTCATAATGCAATTCTGTCAATTCCCTCTCTGCAGGACAGTACCAAAAAGCAGTACACTGAAGTACAGGCCTGTAAAGGTGGTTCTTCGTTTGGTACATGGAATAACGGAAGTGGTTTTGAATATGTCAGTCGCGCAACCAGATGTCAGGGTAAGCATATTATCATTATTATTTTCGACGTTTAGAAATTAGTTCCAATTACGTGAACGATGCCTTCATATTTTATTACGATGATATTTCAGACTGGATACTTCTGTTGCTAATAATTCATTGCCAAGGTTTTGTTGACCAGTGTCACACTTTTCAATGAGACCAAACATGTTTGTGCTATGGTCCCTCTACGATGCTACTTTTATCTTTCTCGCAGGTGACGCATCTCTTATTTGTGTCCCAGGAGACGAAACTCTGTTTCGGGAAGGAGACATCACATCAGACATCTACAGAGACTGCCACACTGCCCTCGTACAAATATGCAACTGTGTGGCAGTGAAGCCCCATGGTTTGTCAGAGACGATGGCTAACAAATACCCATACTCTAACCCGTATTCATCAAGAAGGTCAATAGGGACACTGAACAGGGCTCGTACTGAGGACAGGGCTGTGCCGGGAACCATAGAAGTTCGCAGATCGAACATAAACTCGAGGGACCCAGTTGTTGTCAATATGTTAGGGCAGTATTACATGGGGAAGAGTATTGAAAGTAACCCTCATAGCATAAGGATGTCCTCTGAGTTGCAACTCAAATCAAGAAGTAAATACGAAGAGTCATCTGGAGGACACAATGAATCACTAATAGGTGACGATGACTTATTAAATGGTCTGCAGAGTGACACTCAAGAAAACCGCATTAGTTGGTTCCGTGAGTGTTTGAGAAATTTGGTTTCCGACCTACCAAAGTTGGACGTGAAGAGGGTAATTTTTCCATACAAAATAGGTTGCGGATCAGCCGGAGGTAACTGGGAAAGAGACTATCTTCCTGCTATAAAGGAATTCGTGAGTGAGGTAACTAAAAATGAAATAAAAGTAGTCATTGTCAGGGATTCATTTAAATATTAGACAGAAAGCCTCAGGTTGAAAGCAACTATCATGCATTTGGACCTTTCCATAAAGCTTTACAGTCATAGTTAATCAGACAAAACTATATGGACTATATAGTAGGATACGGACTTGATGAAACTACTAACCCTCCATGCTCACAGAAGAATGATTTTATGGGACCAACTGCAGGCTAGTTGCAAGATGAAGGATTAGGCTCTGAAAGACTAGATGAGATGTGTTTTGTATGAATAATTTATGTATAATGTAAATTATGCCAAATAAATATCCCCTTGCAATGGTCGCCTTTTATCCAACGAAAGATATCTAAAGTATGTGCACTAGCTGGCATGTGAAACATGGGGAATGAAGTATTATTTTGTTGTTTAACCTACCATTGAGCCAAAATCCCGAACTTTAACTGGAATTGACCAGAAGGGTTTCTTCTAATGAACAAAATTTAATTTCATGTGATAAACCGCAACTTTTAGAAAGATATATTGAACGATTTGGCTGAAAATTAATCCGGAAAAATTATCTTTTATTTCCTTCCAAAACTTGAAACTCGCTGATGGATGGTGTTAGAACATCACAAAATATGTTCACTTGTAAATGCCGCCCTGCATTCTCAACAGGCAGCCATCATTTTTGAGTTTTTGAGTGATCACAAATAACTTACGAATAATACGTAATTATTCAAGTAATAAAGGATCAGTCTTTCACTTCTGACATTTCTTGAATCTCGCAATGAAAATGAAGATGCAGATGAGGATTTTATTGGAATGTTAGAAGACAAATTTAACAGAACCACATATATAATCATTAATGATGATCAGTACACGTAAGTACAGCATAAGCTTTATTAATTACTGTTTATTTTTTATTTGGCGCTTTTTCTAGTGCATTAATTAGAAAGTCTAGCGCCTTTTTGGTGTCTTTGCGATCCACCTTTAGCGCTTTATTGTCAAATCGAGTTGGCAACACTGGTTCATTTTGCCGTATTCAGTTTTCAAAAGTCGCTAGAATGTTCTTGACCATATGCCCCCTTTATCAGTAATCTTGGTCTCGCGTGCGTTTCTAATATATCCAATTTACGTCCAGTCATATAGGAATAAAAGTGGCAATTGATTAAATATACACTGTCAAGACCGCGAACAAATTCTTACTTCGAAAATGCAGCGTATTTCGGGAAAAACGATTATGCACGCTCAGAGGTATGTGATTGTAATTGTTAGGCTAATAAGGCTTGGTTGTTTCTGGATTTTTGGATTCGACTTTTTTATGACTGGCAGGGAAAAACGATGACTGAATGTACAGGCCCGGAAAACGACAACTGGTCAGTTATATATAAGTGAAATAAAGGATGTTTTTGTAGTTTTGATGTGATGTTACATTAATTTTCGTCATGTATAGATTGGAAGCCCCAAGGGTAACGCTGAGAGGACAGCTGAGAACAAGTAACCCTAAGGTTAAGGATGGGTTGGGGATGGGATTTAAGGCGTCAGCCCACCTGAGGTTTGGTAGGACCCAGTACCCTAGGCTAGGTAAAGTCTGTGAAGGTTAGGTTAAGATGTATCCATGTATTTCACTTTGTGATTTATATAACTAACAAGGTCAGATAAAGTAAGGTTAGGTTATATTGCTTCCCCTACATCTCGTACGGAAATGTCCTTCACCGGGTATTTTGTGATATCGTGAATAGCCAGGATAAGCAGTGGGTTACTTACGATATATTTTCGTAGATGTGTATCATTAAGGAACAAAAACGAATATAGGGCCCTGGTAAGACGACCTTATTGCATGCACACTGTGATTAGTGTGCATGCTCCACAGACTGTGATTAGTATTGCCCGATGAAGTCATTCAGTTCTTAATGCATTACTATTTGAATCTCCCCTCATAATGTCAAATTCCATATGAATATTGAAGAAAATGCACACAGTTGTCAGTATCTGTTCAAAACTTATACAAATACCACCAGCAGATCCAGAAAAATTTCAAGGGCCCCCCACTAATTTTCATATATATACTGGTATATAAATATATGTGTGTGTAGGCTATATTGTATATATATATATTTTTTCTCAATTTTATTTATACAGTAATAGGTTTTTTTTTATTTTTTTCCCAATTTTATATTTCTCATTTTATGGTACTATTATCTAAATCTTCAGTATTATTATTTTGTCATTATTTTTCATGGGGGCCACATGCCACATGCCCCTGGATCCACTAGTGACAAGCAGTTCTTCATTTGACTGGTCGGTGCCGTTCTCGGCTAGCACACTGCAGGGCCCGCGTTCGATTCTCCGGCCAGCCAATAAAGAATTAGAGGAATTTATTTCTGGTGATAGAAATCCATTTCTCGGTATAATGTGGTTCGGATTCCACAATAAGCTGTAGGTTCCGTTGCTAGGTAACCAGTTGGTTCTTAGCCACGTAAAATAAGTCTAATCCTTTGGGCCAGCCCTAGGAGAGCTGTTAATCAGCTCAGTGGTCTGGTTAAACTAAGGTATACTTAACTTTTAACTAGTGACAAGTGCTATGTGATTTTCTAAGTGGGACAATGAAAATGTGATTAAGTCACAGTTTTAGACCATTGCTTATTCCACAATTATGGGTAATTATGGCACTGCCCCTGCCTTATGGCAACAAGTTTTTCAGCCAAAGGTTATTGTAGAATTATAGTAAATATGACTTAATTTAAGGGTACAAGGTGCTGTCACATTTTGTAAGATTTTTTGGGGGTGAACAAGCAGGTGTAGAGAGATCCAACACTAGTTATTTCAGTGTTTGTAGTAAATAATTCAATAAAATTATTGATTTTTTGCAAGATGTCTCCTGTAGGCATTAGTACAACTTTAGAATATTTGCTCAGTGTGCTAGTAATTTCACTTTTGCCATGAAATCTACTTCCAGTATACTTGGAACATTTTGATTAGTGCTAAACTTGCATTAATTTTTTGAATTTATTGTATATTTGCCATGGGGACACTGCAGGAAGTATTCTGAGACATATTGCCTCTAAGGTCTGATTCTTTTGTTTATGTCTTTTTTTTATAAATCTTAAAGAACCATGTATTTAGTTCAGATTCTTCCATTTCTATAGTAACACTGACATGTTTGTAATTTTTTTGGTATTATTTTACTTTAAACCATTATTTAAGGTTGGATTTTTTATGCTGTGAACTTAAGTTTCCTTAACATGCTTAGTAGGGAAGTCATTTTTTGCAAATTTACTGTTACCAAAATTTTTTTGATGAATGTTGTTACCTACTCAGTTTTTTCTAAGTTGTTTGTGTATGGTAACTCACAGGAGTGGAACTCCTCTTTGGACTTTGTCTTAATGTATCGCGTGCAAGGATGGATTACGTATCGGGAATGTCTTCTGTTATTTTTACTCAGAACTATGGGATATGGGAAAATGCTTCTGTTAATTTTACTCAGAACTATGGGATATGGGAAAATGCTTCTGTTAATTTTACTCAGAACTATGGGATATGGGAAAATGCTTCTGTTAATTTTACTCGAATCAATGGGATATGGGAAAATGCCTCTGTTAATTTTACTTAGAACTATGGGATATGGGAAAATGCTTCTGTTAATTGTACTCAACTGTGGAATATGGGAAAATGCTTCTGTTAATTTTACTCAGAACTACGGGATATGGGAAAATGCTTCTGTTAATTTTACTCAAAACTATGGGATATGGGAAAATGCTTAAACCGTATTGGTTGTTTTGTTATCAGTGTCAAATTTTATGTGGGATTTCAAAAATCAGGCTTTGCTTGAAAAAGCTAGTTCCAGTTTGCAGTATTGGTGCCCTTGGTTCAGTTGTGTCCTTGTTCCTTGGACTGTTTTGGCTGTCTCTAAATTCCTCACTGAATTTCATCCCACTCACAAAGATGTTCTTGACTAGTCTGAAGATGTCAGCCATGCTAATATTTCTGATTCAGATAGAGGTAAGTTTATGGAATGTTTTTAAACTTAATATCATATTTCAGGATAAGGACCTAGTGCCCAAGATTAGGTTAGGTGAGGGGTCCAGGTGGGCGAAGGTTAGATATGGGTCTAGGTTTAGTTTTAGGAGGGGGAGTGGTAATGTGCCTGAATTGGGGGTGTGGTGGGGGGGAGTGAGTTCTTCACCATGCCAGCCCTTTGTTGGCCGACTCGGTAGAGCTTCAGACTGTCATTCGATGGGCCGGAGTTCAATTCCCGCGGCCGGCTGATGAAGAGTTAGAGGAATTTATTTCTGGTGATAGAAATTCATTTCTTGCTATAATGTGGTTCGGATTCCACAATAAGCTGTAGGTCCCGTTGCTAAGTAACCAAATGGTTCTTAGCCACGTAAAATAAGTCTAATCCTTCGGGCCAGCCCTAGGAGAGCTGTTAATCAGCTCAGTGGTCTGGTAAAACTAAGGTATACTTACTTCTTCACCATGCCCCCCAAATGCAATAATGGTTTAAAGTAAAATTTTATCTTTTTGTCTCAAGAGTTTTCTGTTCTGCTTGTTTTAGTATTCTGTGCATGTTTAGCAAACCCTGTGGATGGGAAATTATTTCCCTTGTGTGCAGTTTATATAAATTCCAGTCACTCTAGGGATTACCCTGCAGAGTAGTTCTGTTACTGTGCAGACAAGGTAGTAACCCTCTTGGATTCTAAGATATACTCTTAAGGATGGTCCCTCAGTCAAACTGGGGTCACTGGGTTCCCCAGCTGAACTAAAGAAGAGACCCATTCTGTAGCATAATGGCCTTCAGGCTCCCTTGGCAAGTGCTAGAAGGAGGTCTCTAGGACAGTTGGGAACATAGGGTCCCACCAGAATCCAGGATGATTGCCTCTATATTAATTTTAATTTACTTAATACTGAAAAAAAGCCACTTGTAATTCTTCAAAGGCACTGGATCCATTTGGCAATCAATCCTGAGGCCATTTTGGATCTCTATGGCACTGGGGAGTTGTAGTTGCTGCAATTTCTGCATTTCGGGGAATGAATCCAGTGCCATTCAGGAATCTCAAGAAACAGGAGCCAAGCTGTGTATCCCTTTCAATATTAAACTAATCAAAGTTGTTATTGTAGGCATTCCTCTGGGTATTCTTGAGGAAGCCTAGAGCCATCTTTCTGTGCTTTTCAGACAAAGGTCACTGTCACACTCCCCTGATCCTGGGAGTAGACATACCAGAGGTCCAAAGGAGGTTAGAGTGGTTTGCCCACAGTCAGTCGCCCCTCATCCGATTCAGTGCTTTGTGGTTCAGACAGCCATTGGAAAGGCATCACAGTGAGTGCCCACCAGTTATTGTCTGACTCCGATAGTGACTCCAGTGCGAATAAAAGGCATTTTTTGGCTCCCCAGGAAAATCTTGCCTCTTGAAGAGACGTCATGGTAGAGAGGCCTCTCCCATTTCACTGAAGCGTGCTAGAGACTGTTCTGCTAGCTTGCAACCTGGTTGTAGTACGTGGTGCATCCCTGTTGCCATTTGCCCGGGTATTCTCATGCATAACTTCATTTCTCAGCTCCTAAATGCCCTTCTAAGAAATGCTCTTCTTCTTCTGGGCGTCCACATGAGTGTCCAGATTGTTCGATAGAGCACCTCCCAGTCTTTGAGCGCCTGTCTTGGATTCCAGAGCACCTGCCTTGAGCCAGCTCGGCACCAGCTTCTAAGTGCTTGGCGCCAGCCGTGCACACGGCACCAACTGACCGCCCTACGTCTATGGAACGCTCGCCTATGTCCTCTTCACTCGCTCTCATGCCTGAAGATCCATTTTTTGTTTATATTAAGAAGCAGTTAGAAGATGTACTGGGCCTACTTCATAAGGCTCCCCCTTAGCATAAGCCTTCTCAAGACCTTAGATTGTTTCCTGTTTCTTCAGTAGAGGAAGAAGCAGTTCAAGACCCTCCTCCTACAGCGTACGCTTCCCTGATGAGGTATTTTCTGGCAGCCTTTCCCTCTCACTTCCAACCAGCTGCACCAGTGTTGCCCGCTTCCACGTTTCTGATGAGAAACCGAGCGGATTCTTGTTTGCGCCTACCTCAGATGGCCATCTCTACGTCTGCAAGAAAGGCGCTCGAGTTAGAGGATTGGTTGTCTGTTAAGGGGAGCAAGGGAAGACTGCTTTTGCCTTTCCCCCTGCAAGACAGATGCCCAGGAGATATCTCTCCTACATGACTGGAGAAGCTCCATCCTTGGGAGGTTCTGCCTCTTTCCAAGGTGACTTCTCAGGTTTGATTGACTCGGCTCAGCGTTCAGCATTCTCTTTGGCTAAGGTTTTCTTCGCTTTGTCGGAGTTTGACCACCTTGTGAAGCACTTGTTTAAAGTACTGTACTGGAAATGGTTAGGTTTCTGAACTGGTCGATAGGAGCACTCGCTAGGAAAATAGAAGATCACAACACTTTAGCGACCGACTTGTCAGTGGATTGGCTGGGCGTGTTATCCTGCGTGGATAGGGCAGTGATGGATGGCTCCTCTGAAGTAGCAGGTCTTTTCGCCACCTAAGTTTTGAAGAAGAGGGAGTTGTGGTGCTCCTTCACCATGAAAGGAGTGATGTCTGCCCATAAGTCTACGCTTTTGTACTCTCCCTTGAACAAACAGTATTTGTTCCTTCAATCGGCAGTTAAGGAGATTGCCACCAATTTGCAGAAAAAATTGACATGATCTGCTTGCACAACCATCGAAGCCCCCAAGGATCCTTCTGCCTTTTCGGTCAATTCTGTCTCTCCTCTGCAGCATCATTCCTTTCGGGGAGGCAGACAGGCTTTCTCAAGACCCCGCTCCAAGGTGTGTTTCTCTGCTAAGTCCACCAAGAGGACTTCAGCCAAGACCTTTTCCAAAAAGTGACTTCTATCCTTCGTGCACCTTTGGGAACCAGCCTCTCCCCCTTCTGGAAGAGGTGGCATGCCAGAGGTGTGGAGCCCTGGGCAGTCAAGGTTCTCAAAGAGGGCTTCTTGGTCCCATTCTTAGAGTACCCTCCTCTTGTGAATTCGCAGATCACATTGACGGCATACTTGAAGGGCTCCGAGAAGTACGTAGCTCTCATGGAGGAAGTGTCATCCCTCCTAAGGAAAAGGGCCATAGAGGTAGTGGAGGACAGTACTTCAAGAGGATTCTACAACTGCTTGCTTGTGGTCCCCAAGTCATTGGGGTTGAGACCTGTCCTCGATGTAAGCACTTTGAACTTCTTCACACAGAAGGCGAAGTTCAAAATGGAGACAAATCAGTCAGTGTAATCCTCCATCCAGCAGGGCGACTGGATGATAACACTCGATATGCAGGATGCTTACTTTCACATTCCAATACATCCAGAGTCCAGGAAATACCTGAGATTTGTCTTCAGGAGCAGAGCCTTCCAGTTTAAGGCTCTATGTTTCGGTCTCTCCACTGCCCCACAGGTATTCACGCGAGTCCTATCGCAAGATGGCTTCATCTCCTAGGTATCAACATAAGCTTATACTTACACGACTGGCTCCTCCGCTTCCAGTCACAGGAGCAATGCACGAAGGATCTGCAGACTACCCTTCTTGCCGAGGAACTTGGACTTTCAATAAATTAAGAGATGTCTAAATTAGCCCCAACTCAGGAGATTCTCTATTTAGGGATGAGGATCAACTCTGAGTTTTCGGGCTTTTCCATCCCCGAAGAGGATAGAGTCCTGCCTTCAGTCAGTACAGGACCTTCTTTCACTCCCAGTTTGCTCAGCGAATTGATGGATGAGTCTGCTGGGAACCCATTCATCCATAGAACAGTTTGTGAAGCTAGGAAGACTTCATATGAGGCCCCTTCAGTTCTTTCCATGAGCAAGCTGGAACAGAAGAAAGCAACTGGACACAGTGACGTTCTCAATTATGAGCGAGATAAAGGAGGATCTCTAGTGGTGGATGTCCAGAGAAAGACTTTCAGAGGGAAAGTGTCTGCAACTGCTGAGCCCTGACCTCTCCTTTTATACAGACGCCTCAAAGCAAGGTTGGGGAGCCCTACTGGACACTCTGGAGGCTTCCGGCACTTGGTTTCCAGAGCAAAGGAAGCTACATATAAACACCAAGGAGTTGTCTGCCATTCACCTCTGCCTGAAGCATTTTGTGACAGACGTAATGAACAGAGTGGTGGTGGTACAAATTTCAACAACACCACGGCTCTCTCTTATATCAGGAATCATGGCGGAACCTACTCATTCTCTCGTTGGCAGGCAGCGAAGGAGCTGCTCATTGGGGCAGACCAGAATCAGGTCAGACTTACCACCAGATTCATCCAAGGAAAGATGAACATCTTGGCAGACAGGTTAAGTCAACTAGGTCAAGTCCTCCCAACAGATTTGACCGTGAACTCGAGTGTCTGGCACTAATTTTCTTAAGACCCATGATGTTTCTGTTGACTTTAGCAGTATGTCGTGTACCTGATCATTGTACCAGGACGTAATTGAGTAGAGAAAGCCTCTGGAAGTTGTGGGGCAGGCCGACAGTGGACCTGTTCGCCACATCAAAGAATTACCATCTTCCTCTGTTTTGTTCGCCAGCCACGGACACTCAGGCATGGGCGACTGATGCCATGCTGATTGACTTGTTGAACATGGACCTCTACGCCTTTCCCCCATTCTACATGGTGAGGGGGGGTTCTCAACAAGTTCAAGAATCACAGCAATGTATTGATGACCCTGATAGTGCCCTTTTGGCCTCTCAGAGAATGGTTCCCTGACCTTCTAAAGCTTCTTGTGGACTTTCCAAGGTTACTTCCTCAAAGTCCACATCTTCTCATACGGCCTCATCTTTGGAAGTTCTATCAAGGACTATCCACTCTAGCTCTGACAGGCTTCAGACAATCCGGAGACTCGTCAGAGTGAAGGAGTTTTCAAAGCAAGCAGCGGAAGCTATTTCTAGATGTAGATGTAAGTATACCAGCCAAGTTTACCAGGCCAACTGGTGTATCTTCCGCAGGTGGTGTAGCAGCAATAACATCATGTTCGCTAAAAACGCTATAACCCAAATAGCGGACTTTCTTCTCTTTCTCAGGACCTCCAAGGAACTCTCCATCGACTATTAGGGGCTACAGGCCTATGCTGAGATCAGTCTTCAAGCACAGAGGAGTGGACTTGGCCTCTAATAAAGACCTGACAGGTCTGATTAAGTCTTTTGAGACTACTAAACAGGTGAAGGATGACTCTGTGGCATGGAACCTGGATGTAGTGCTTAAATGGTTATCTTTCCTGCTTTTGAGCCTCTCTGTACCATTTCTCTCAAGAGTTTGACTAAGAAGACTTTCTAGTAACCTTGGCCACCACCAAGAGAGTAAGCGAATTGCAGGCTATAGACAAGCGCATAGGTTTCTATAAAGGAGATGCTGTCTGCACCTTCGTACTTGGCTTCCTAGCTAAGAACAAGTCCCCGTTTAATCCCTGGCCACACTTGTTCTCTATTAAAAACCTTGTGGACATTCTAGAACCAGAGGAGGAGGAGGAAAGGGTCCTTTGCCCAGTTAGGGCACTGGGGTATTACTTAGGCAGGACAAAGAGAATCAGAGGCCCTGTCAGTAACCTCTGGTGTTCCGTCAAGAACCCATCAAAACCCATGTCTTAAGAATGTGCAGTCATTTTTTCTTAGAAGTCTTATCATTGAGGCGCACTCTCAAATAGATGTCCTGCCATTCTTTAAGGTGAGAGCGCATGATATTAGGGCTGTCGGCACTTCATGTGCCTTTAGGCATAATATGTAGCTCTTGGCAATCCTCCAGTCAACATACTGAAAATGCAATTCCACTTTTGCCTCACACTATCTTAAAGAAATTTAAATGACACAAAAATTGCAGTACCTTAGTCCCATTGTCAGTGGCTGGCTCATTATTGGGGCAGGAAGTATAGGAAGCAACCCTTCTTATCCATAATTTCTTTGCCTTCAATTTTTTGGGTGTCGAGTTCTTTAGGGGAGCCTGGGGGTACTTGTACCCGGAGTGCCCACCAGTCTGTGGTAGTGGTATGATGGATTTTTAATCTTTGTAGTTGTTGATGTGGGTAACTATTTTACTTGGTCTATTGTATTTTGGTACTGCGCCCATGGGAAGGGCAGTTTTTTCTCTGTTGCTTTATGGGTTTTTGGAAGGCTCCTTCACTCTAAAGTAGGGACTTATCATGGCTATTCCACTAAGTCGCTAAAGGTCAAGATGAGCACAGACCAAGCCAGTAATCATCTACTGTGGCTCTCTTACCAGGTAAGGTTACAACAAGGATTTTATCAATGCTAACAGATTTTTATGTTGCAAATTCATCCTCATATCTGTTTTTGGAACAGAATACTCTATGTCCATTTATCCCACCAACTATCAATGTGGGATTCAGCTGTGTAATTACTTGAAAATGGTATTTTTTCATAATAAAATTAAGTTTCATATATACTTAACAAGTAGTTATAAGATCTGAGCTGTCCTTCCTCCCCTCTGATGGACATTTAGCACTAAAAGAAGTGACTATCACTGTTATGTTGTACCTATTGTTCCCCGATAGAGGGTGGGGTGTTACCCACACTATAAACAAATGAATCGCTACCACGAACTTCAAATTTTTAACTGCCACACAAGTAGAAAGTATAGCTATGTAATTACTTGGTAAGTATATATGAAACTTAATTTTATTATGAAAATACCATTTTCCTTCTTCATTCTTATCTTCTGACACATAACTCATTCCATTTGACCACACTGTTTTCACTACATACGGAACTTCATATTTCTCCCACATCTTACTCACTGTGAATCTCCCTTTCTCAGCCACCTCCTTCAACATTTTCCAACTGCTGTTGAACTTTCTTTGTGGCAAGTGTATTGAGATCAGCACCTTTTAGGGGTTAGCATTGTGTACAGAGGAACAGGAAGAAGAGCAACCTGACCAAGTGTTTGTTCCTATACAATATACAAACCATTGGTCCTTTACATTAGGAATTACTTACAGCAAAGCTGGAAACAGCTGTTAAACTCTTGAACAAGGTGGTTAGGCAGTAACTACCGTCTGGTAGGCGGGAACACCAGCCTGCCCGGATGCAAACATTCCAGTTTGCTTTTGGCCGTCATGCGTTGCAGACGTGTTTTCAGAGCTCTTTGCCTCACTGTCATTAAGCTCTTTTTTCCCAGTGGGATTTTTTTTATCTTTTTATGTATGTATTGTGTGTTTGATATTTGTTAATATACAAACCCACGATTTATGATAGCCTTACATAGGCCGTCATCCCCCAGCTTGTGTGTCTCGGGGTCGGCAGCCAGGAGCATAACAATTAAGTTCGTTCCCCTTTTATTGGACCACATGACTGTATCCCTATTCTGACTTGTGCTGAGTATTGCTCTTCGCCTTCTCGCTGTGGACGAGTTTGCCAGGAGGAAACTTTGGAGGAAGGTTACCAGGTGTCGTCAAAAAGTTTTGCTTCCGACGGCACTCTTGGTAGCCGCCCCTTCATCTTCATTTCTTTCTCCCGGTAAGCTTTCCCTTCTTGCTGTCTCTCCTTCGCCCTCTTTGCTTGCTTGTCGGGCAAAGATCGTGGGGTGGGGGGCAATCGGGCAACCTCTTCTCAGGGGCCTCCTCTCGCTTTGTAGGGCAGTTCCCCTCGGAGCGAGAGGAGTATCCCTCTACTAATCATCTTTGCTTTTTTCTTCAGGTTGACATTGAGCATTGTAGGCGCAGCAGTAGATAGCCGGATATCTCACTGTTGGATATCTTAGCCTTGAGGAGTTTCCCTGTGACACTCATACAGGGGTTACTTCGGGAACGACCACAGTACCTTGGTGGCAATGGCGTAGGTCCACGTCAGTGTCTATGGTTCCGTGTATCTGTGGTCCCATTTACTCTTGCTGTGCCTCCTGTCTTGATTGCTCCTGTTGCCCTGGCGACTAGTCACAGGGTAGCTCCTGCTGTGCCTCCTGCCCCAGCTGCCTGGTTGCTCCTGTCGCCGCTGCTGACGTTCCTGAAGCTCCTGCCGGCCAAGCCACTCCTATTGTGCCTCCTGCCTCAGCTGCCCTTGTCGCCGCTGCTGACGTCCCTGAAGCTCCTGCCGGCCAAGCCGCTCCTGTTTTGTCTCCTGCCTCAGCTGCCCTTGTCGCTCCTGTTGCTTCTCCTGGTGTTCCCATTGCCTGGGATGCTCCTGTTGTACTTCCTGATTTAGCTGCTCCAGTGGTTCCTGTGTTTCGTGACCACCATCCTGTAGAAGCTGTCGGACAAGAGATCAAGGAACAAGTCCTGTGAGATGTAGTCGTCTTCTTCAACTTGATCTTTGACTTCGTCTTCTGCTGCCTTTTCCCCTTCCTCTTCTGAGGCTCGTTCTGAAACAGTGCTCGAAGCAGCAGCCGAAGAAGAGGAAGGCTGCCTCCCCCTCCCCTAAGAAGACTATCCAGCTTCCCTTGCAAGCATAGGCTTCTCGTCGAGCAGCAAGAGATGGCTGAGACAGTATCTCTATCGTCCTCTGCAGCAGTACCCAGGGATTGGAGCCATCTTTGCTGGTTGATGTCGTTGACAGGAATTTTTCTCTCTGGTCAGAGCTGCTCTTCAGCAGGTCACAGACTTCATCTCCTCTGCTGAGGGTTGCTTCTCTCCAATTCATTTGTGAAAGACGTCATCCCTATCTGGCCAAGTCTTCCATCTGAAAGTAGCCTTTTTCTCCTCGGTCAAGATGTAGCTACTGATGAGAAGCTTCTATTGGTCTTGCCGCCCCAGGGGCCTCAGGTCCCTGGGTGGCACATGACTCTCGTTTAGGGTTCTTGTCTCGTGTTTCGCACGCTCCCTTGCGAGAGTCGTCAGACTGAGATCTGCCTCTCAAGACCATCTCTCGTCTCGCTCTGTCCTTGGCGTAGAGGATGGACGATCTTCATGGACCTACAGGGGATGGAGATCAATGCCTCAAGGCCGTCTTGGATGTCATAGCGGACTCCGAATCCGTCGGCATCTATTGCCAGGTTTGAGTCCTTGACCTCCTCCTCCTCGGACTTTGTAATCAGTGACCCAGATCAGTCACTACTTTGACTTGTTAGGGTGCTGCAGTACTTTCTGAAAAGGCTTGACATCCCTGACCTAGATGTCGTCAACTTTTTCGCTAATACTGACTCACCAAAGGAAGAAGTGTCTAAGGACACACCTTTCTTCTGGGTTTGTGAGGTGATCGGAAGGATGCACACTACAGTTGGCGACGACAACATCTGTACACTCCACCCGAGAGCTCACAAATTCAATGGCCTGGTCCATCTCTCGTATTCTGGAAGATTCTGTCGGTCTGGAAGCAAGATGTGGTCTCATTAGACCACATTTATGTCTTCTACCTTCGGGGTCTTTGCCCACAGGCCCTCTGAACCTTTTTTTCTTGGTCCTGTGGTGGCTGCTCAACAAGTTGTGTTTTCTTGCCTGGCTCCTTTATGAAGACAGGTAGCATCTCACCTAAGATGTATGATTCTGGAAGTGAGAAGGATTCCGAGAGTGACTGGCCTCTCCTCCTCCTTCTCCTTCGTCCTCCTACTTCTCTTCCTTCGGGCTGAGAATGGGACGCTAACCGACACTTGCTGGAACTGGTGTCTGATGCGGTAGGTCTACACATTGAGCACCTGTTCTATTTTTCTTTCTAGAATCATAGAAGCAATCGCACTCCTTCCTCTAGCAAGGGGAGGAAGGAGACCCTGGCAATAAGGGAAACCCTTTTCCAGGTCTTTACCTTACTGCTCCGACTCTTTAGATTCTTCCCAGCCTGTTTTCATATGAATTATGATTCCTCACTCATTCAAAAAGGTCCAGAGGTCTGACATTTGATCTCGCAGTTCCTGTACTCCAATCAATATGTCAGAGGCACGGTACTCCTCCTTGCTCTCTCAACTAGGAGGAGTAACCCAGGTGTGCAGAACTCCAGTGAGTTCAAAGAAACTCACTCAAATTCCTCCCTCCAACCAGTGAGTCCTCCTGATGTAAAGGACGGATGGTTTGTATATTGTGTAGGAACAAATCACAATTTTGTAAAGTAAATTGTATTTTTTGTAACTATACAAACCTGAGGTCCTTTACAATACATTTTTATGCCCACCTCATGCCATTCCTCAATCTGAAACCTGGGCTGAAAGGCAAACTGGAATGTTTACATCCGGGCAGGCAGGTATTCCCACTACTGGACGGTAGTTACTGCCTAACCATCTTGTTCAAGAGTTTAACGAGCGTTTCCAGCTTTTCCGTAAGTAATTCCTAGTACAAAGGACCTCAGGTTTGTATATTTAGGAAAAATACAGTTTACTTTAAAAAATTGTGATTTTTTGTTTCTTTTCTGCAATCTGGCACTTTTTCCTTGGGTCTGGTAGTGTCTGCTCAACAAGTTGTGTAGCTCATCCAGTCCCCCTGGTGGAACAGATTGTATATTACCTAAGATGATACATAATTTAAAAGTGAGAATGAATGAGATGACTGGTCTTTCTCCTTTTCTCTTTCCCCTTTTCTTCTCTACTGGCGGGCAGTGAGAAGATTGATCCATCATGTGCTGGAACTGGTTAGACACAGATGAGTGAGTGGGCATTCTGTTTGAGTATGTTTTATTCATACACAAATAAAACCTCTCAGAAGCTAGTCCTTCCTCTCTCTAACGAAGGGAGAGAGGAACAATAACAAACAAAATTGGTGGCTAATGTAGGTTTGTTGTTGTAACAGATAAATTTAACTTCCTCTTATACAATGTCTCTTTACATTGTGTATTAGCCCAGTAGTCTGACTTTTTGATACACTATTCATCTAATTGATCAGAGGCTTACGTCTCCTTCCTTTGCCTTCACTTAGCCAGAAGAGAGACTAGGTGTGATGAACCTCCAGTTGGTTCATGGCTTTCTTTCCTCTCACCAAAAGTGAGTCTATCCTTACGTTAAGACCCAGGTTTGTTCCGCGTATGAACAATGACAAATTTTTAATTAATTTGTATGCTTCATAGCTAACAAACCTGGGGTCTTAACCCATTGTGGACGGGTAACATACATACTGTATGTTTACTATAGCTTTTGGGGTAAATTCTGGGTAAGATACATATATGTTCAAGATTTTGTGCCATAAGTTTTTAACGAATTTTGCGGGAAAAGTGCTCAAAGCACTTCCATGGGCCATAAATGACTCATGGCAACTTTTACGGTAACTGTAATAGCTAGTCGGCACAGGAGAGAGAGTTCAGTTTACCTTGAGATGTCTTGCGGAAATGTCCAAAACCCCCATCCAATGACGTCTCATAAATATTTTACAATAAAGATACTCAGAATTTTTTACTGATTTTAGTTCTTATCTGTTATGATGTGTGAGCTGTAACTATAATTTTACAAAATAAAATAAAAAAATATTAGAAAAAACACTTATAACTTGGTAAAATACTTGGTAAAACTAGCATATTTTTACGACTGTCATTTGGAAAAGAGACCCCGCACAGGGTTGGAAATATTCACTTTCAGCTTCCCCTGGAAGGTACAGAAATTTTTTTTGAAATTTTTTGTTCTTATACCATGTGCATATACATATATTCTTCTCTCCATTGATGAGTTTTTTTTTAAATTAGCCATCCTTAAATTTAGCCTGATCTAGGGGTGCGCTTAGTATATATTGAGCCTGGACTGTGAGGGTTAACATATACTGCACTGCCCACCTCTTGCCTCCCCTCATTCTGATTACCTGGGCTGGAAGAAACTGGGTGCGTCACAGCATCATGGGTGAGACAGTTGATCCTCCTCTGTCATCCCATTGGCTGAACCTGTTGCCACCAGTTCCTTGTTCTACAATTTTAGATGTTTTTTACGGGTTTCCAGCTGGCGCGTTAAGACCGCAGGTTTGTTAGCTGTGGAAAATACAGATTAATTAAAAATTTGTCATTTTGCACCATGCAGAATGAAGGGGATGTAAGGGAGAGAAGCATGGTCTCTCATTAGCAGCCTTGCTATTGATGGATGTAAGGGAGCAAAATTATGAGAATTCCTAGTGGGCATTTGCTGGTGATGTTATTTTTCTCAGGTGGGTGATAAAAAAGTGGAAAAGGGGGACATGCCAAATGTCATATTTGGTATTAAATTGTTTAGCCAGATCAGTGAGTTAACATTCTTAATCTCATGGGGCTGTCCCTTTTGGCCTGAGCTGCACCCTCTTTTTAGCCTTTATCTCCATTCCCATTTCCTTTCTTCAGTCTTGCTGTCCAATCCCTTTAATTATTACTTCACAGTGCAACTGTAGTGTTTTGTCTCAGTTTCATTTCAAGATTCTTGTATTACATCTCCTTTATTTTTGGAGCTCCTGATCCTGCTGTCCGACTATTTCATTTCTCTCTTTTCATATATACAATGCTGAATGGCCTAAAGCACCCTGGTGCTTGGCTCTGCAGCCAAAATCTTGAAAAATCGTAAAATCAAACTCACTGAAGTAAGAGAGCAATGGGAACCATATACAGGACCATAGTAAGCTTTACAACAGGAGATTAGTCCTGACAACACCAGATGAGAAATATAGAAGGAAAGAAAACCCTAGCTGTTTAGTGTAGAGCTATTGAGTGGATATTGAAAATCAGATTTACAAAGTTGCTGTATGTGCACTCCGCCCACAATGTAGTAGTAATTTTGGGAGACAATTACATGTAATTCTAAGCCCTCTTATGGTGTACAGACTGTCAAGACTGGACCCAGCACTCTGAACAGATGTACACTGAAACTTTTGCCTAGATCATGTCAGTTATCTTGCCACCCAACCTTACTGTCCAAATAATCAGTATGGCCTAATTACTGTATTTCCGTATTGTCTGTTTGCACTAATTTGTCATAAAACCATCTACAGTATTTTGACATGCCAAGTTAAAAAAGACAGTAAAGTTTAAGTGCTATCAGTCAGAAAGAAAGAGAGTGAAGGAAAGTCATTAAAATTAAATAGGTAAAAATGTGTGATAGGTACTGGCTGAAGGGCCACAAAAAAAAAAAACCATTGTTTGGGTTAGGCCTGTCTGGGGCCTATGTTGGGTACACATGGGCGAGATAAAAGTTTGAACATTACAACATATGGACACCTGACATCATGAATTACACTTGGACCCAGTCACTTGTGGCATAAATATATGTTAACTAATACTTCGTAGGTTAGGGTCACAGTAAAATCACTTTATTCTATCAACAAAAACAGCCTTGACTTGGAACACTGGATTAAAATGTTTCTTCTAAAGAAATACAATACCAAAGTTCTTGAAATATTGTACTTTTGATGATATCTTACATAAAAATGCAGCCATATTGTACTTTTTATTATCATCATCTTACAGGCATTTTATAACCAGTTTTACACCCATGATTTGAAAATAATTTATGAAATCCAACTCATGCATACCAGTGGAAATCACTGTTAAATAATATATTTGCTATTTGCAGTATTTTAATACTAATTATCTAAAGATTACTTTCAAGAGATATTGTGTTGCTGAATCTGAAACTTCCCATATTCTAAAACTTAGAAGGACCTAAAACTTTTCATTGCACTAATACTCAGGAATCACATATTGAATTTTTAATATAAAAAATGTAGGTTATTAAATTATTCAGTATTTAAACAAAAAACTTGCTGGACAGTATTGCAAGGGTATGAGTGTTTTGTACTGTAAAATATATAGCTTAGTAAATTGAAACTGTCAGATGCATCTCATTGCACAAAAGTGTAGTAGATTAGTACAGATAGGCATTGATTCAATGATTCTCACAGCACCTGTCACATGTAGCAGTAAAATGTCTTGTGGTTGAAACAATACCCATCATAAATTTATCACATACAGTATTTGTGTCTTGTACCACAAACACTTATAAGTCACTAAGAAGAAGCATTTTATATCTGGCTTAACAATATCAGTAAAAAGAGATGGTGGAGGCTGATAAGAAAAAAAATTGTTTTTGGCACAGTATAATTGTAAACATTTAGGCCTTGCAATTTAATGTTCTACCTATCTAAACTTATTTAACCAAGCAGTTATACAAAGTTCTTAACTCAGAAAAGTATTTTTCATTATTCATAAAAAATTCCAGCAACATTTGAGTTTGTTTCTATTCCAATTTGGCTTTTCAGCACCCATCGATTGAGGTTTGAGTAACTGGACCCTATCCTACCAACTGTTAGGAAAAAGAGGAATTCCTTATCCAATGTTTATTCTGCTTACTTTGACCATTTTTGGTTGTACTTCTTGAAAGATTATTCTGATGACTGCAATAATTGATATCAAACTGTTCAAGATTAAATCTGATTAATATTCATGAGTAAAGAAATATAAAAAAAAAAATTGACCCCACAGTAATCATATAAAAAAATACTTGAGTACATCGAACTAGGTTCATTTTGTATTAAGAATGCAGTTTCTTTTACTGAGAAACTTGTACTCCAATGAGTTTTCACTATCCTCTAGTATATAAAGTTACAGTAGTAGCATTTTCAAAGATATGGTTTGCTTGGAACTTCCTGTGGGAAGATCAGACACAAAAGGATGTATGATTCATTTAATTCTTCTGTCATTTTCTTAGATACTCCATATCCTTATAAAAGTGTTTCTCTTGGTCTACTTTACATCCTGTACAATGGCCTGCTCTTCCTTTGTTTTAGGAATGAATATTAAATATCACATATGCTTATGCATTGTTAAAGTATTATCAGAGTAATTAGTAATACAATAAACTAAAAGAATGGAAACATTAACAAAGTTTGTATGATTCTGTATTTCTAGGTAAAAACTAGAACAATGTCAGTATACATTATAGATACCTACACTTAATGTATTATACTGGATCTTGTAACTATACATTAATACACAAATGGGTTTTTTGTTAAATTATTTAATATAATTGTTTAACCATTCCACAGTCTAAATTGACTTGCACAGCTGATCTAAAGGATTTGGATTTGATGTCTGAATGTTTTAAATAATTTGTTAGAAGTTTTTTAATATTCCCTATGAATAAAATTGAGAACTTAAAAGTTCAGGAATGGGATCATCAAGCTGAATGAGAGGTTAAGTTTTCCTCCAGAAAGAAAATTACTACTGATTACTACAGTTTAAAGGTAAATTATTTGAGCTACATGGAAATTCATGCTCTTGTTCCTGCATCAAGAAAATCATTGGATTTAAAGGATGTTTGAGGTGCCAAAATGGAGCACTTATGGCCAGCCAGAATCAGGTGTATTTCCACAAGTCAGCCTAGCTAAAAATAGCCATTGAAGTGCAGTTGAGGTAGAACAATTCTGAACTACATTAAAAAAAGTTCATAAAGCAAATAAAAGTCAATAAAGAAATTGAAAACATGCCATAGCGGACCTTTATATTTAATTGGGTTCCATTCCACTGTGACAGTCATATGGGGAAATAATATCAAGCTTCATTTTTTATGGGAAAATTATGGTTATATTCTAAGCTATTGGAACTTGACCACCCGATAAAGTCTTCAACAGATAACATTTGACCTCAAATATTTTCTACTAAACAGAATACCAAATAAAACAAACAAGAGGCTGGTCAGAAATACTTTAAAGAAAATTTACTGAAGACCATAATCTGTGTTAAGTCCTTCAGAGCATAGTATGGCTTCCTGTCACCACCATTGAGAATTGTTAGCTCTAATGAATGAGGAGGGAGGACTACTGGGAAAAATAGGTGATAATTGAGAAGGTATGAAGAGTTCTTCACTGGCAGCTTGCTACTCTTGATGGTGGTGTGGATCATGTAAGAATGGATAATAACCTCATTACATGTTGAAGGTCAAAGAGAGCTGGGATGTGCAGCAGATGAATAAGATGAGGGTGGATGGCAAGCAACAAGAGGTTGGAAAAGTGATAAGATTTACCATCTGCTGGCCTACTTGCATTGTTAGGATCAACCTCCTTCAAGAAAGTTAAGAAATTTGACTCAGCAGTCTTGCTGAAAAAATTTTAAGTGATTTATTCAGGTAACTCACTGTTGTTTTCACCCATCATATACTTTCAGGTGCTCTTAACAGGAGCTAAGCCAATGATGTGGATTCGATAAAGTCGCATCTCCCTCCCTGTGGTATTCATTGTGAAGGAAATACATCATCCAAAATATCAGCAATGAAGTCGATGGACATCCATGACATTAAGTTCCTCCAATAATCTTTCACTGTCCTATCATGGTAGCATTGAGATAATGAATCATGCTCCTCACTGAATGCCTCTGATAGCAGGCTTTAAATGCTGTGGTGTTGTCTTATATCCATAGGCTGGGTATGAGAGGTGATGCTGGAAGGCAAAAGTAACACCTCAATGTTGAGAGACCAGTTTTCCATGGCATTATGGTGAATAATCATTACTTGGAGGAGGAGGAACCTGTTAGGAATATTAGTCCATCTGGTCCCTGCATAAGGACTGACTAAATCAAGCAGACCATGTAACTGGTTGCTGGCTGCTGTTATACATTATACATTTCTTCAGGTTGGAATTCACATAAGACAGCTGCTAATTGGTGAATACCCAAGTGCCTTGGATTTTATGAATATTAAGTCAAGAGACAGAAGTTCAAATATATTTTAGCTTTTGGAAAGCAGTTCAGTGTTATAAGATCCTCAGCATGCTCACATCATAGCTAATTCTTATCTTTCTTGGTGATTAAAGTATAATTTAATATGATCTTCCCGAACTGGTCATATTGTTTATGTTCAAGGCTTGCTTACCACTGCAGCCTCCTTGTTAACACTCGGGTTCCTACAATTTGTCAAAGTGAACATCTTTTCACTTCTTAAAGCCCTCGAGCAGATTTGAGGCAAATTTCCCCTATTATTCCGGTCTTCCAAGGCTTTCAGTATTATTACCAGGGAGAATAAGCTAGCCCAACTTGAGCTCATATCCAGAATCCAGATGAATGGGAGTCAATTTCGTCCATGACCAAGTTGCGTGACTTGCCAATCCTTTTAGCAGGCATGGAAAAAATGTTCTGCAGGATTAAAGATCACTGGTTTGAGCAAGTCAGCAGAGTCTTAGCAGTGATATTGGCATCTTGTCCTTTGTTGCCTCATTTGATGCTTTGCTTTACCTAACAAACAAAGCACATGGTTGCACTTATTCACTTCAACAATATCCACGCAGTAGTTTGAAATCCACAATACGGTAAACCCCCTGTATTCGCGCTCTCATGATTTGCAGACTCACATATTCGCGGATTTCTCTGTGGAATGTATCTACCCATTATTCAGGGATAATTCGCCCATTCGCTGTATTATTCACTCAGAAATATTCACTAATTACTGTGTTTTCATATTTTCTTGTTACTAAATGCATTTTTTGTGATAAGACTATTAAAATACTGAGGTATAAGCATTTTAAGAGGGTTTTTCTTGTATTTAAACTATCAAAATAGGCAGTTATAAGTGTTTTTAGAGGGGTTTTAAATATTCGCGGATTTTAGCTATTCGCATCCCCGGCAAATACGGGGGATTTATTGTACACTCAGTTGTCCCAAGTCACTGTGAAATCACTCACAGAGATAGTGATTGCTTGATAGTGACCAGTGCCACAGTAGGCTTGTGCAAGTGGTGCTTACACACAAATGTTGCAGTTGATGATGTGCAATGATGTAACATCACTCGTGGCAAATAATACTGCTGCCTCTGTTGCCTCCTAAAATCATTTGAGTCATTTACTTATTATTATGGAAGTAATTTTAAATTTTTATAAAGTAAAAATCTTAACACATTAAATTCTTACATCATCATGCAAGAAGACCCCATTACATATGTGAATAATGTTCCAAGACCCCATTCGCATCCTCTGAAACTGTGTATACAGTAATTACTAATGTCTTATGCGGCAAAGCACCATACACATGCAGATCTTTTACACAACCCTTTGATCCCCATCTAAACCCCAGTATCTCTTATAATAACCATTACTGGTTATACATGACAGAGTAATAAAAAAATCTTGGATTTAGTATCTCTTGTACAGTAGTAATAATACAGTAATCCCTTTTATTATCTGGATTCACCTTATCTGGAACTTGCCATTATTCAAACCCCAAGGACAAAAGATATATACACTATATATATAAATTCCATAAAAATTTAAGACTGCTTTTTGATGGTTGGCAATGCTGTGCGGGTTAGAGGTAGAGTTGGTAACATTGCTCACTCTCATATACAGGCTGAGAAAGTGGAGGTTCGGGTGGTGGGAGGCCAGGGGAAGACTCCTGGTTTGGGGGGGGCATTGGAAGGCTGAGCAGGATGGGAGGGGAGGAGTTGGCTGCTGTGCTGGGAGAGAGAAGCATTAGTAATGCTTTTCTCAGGGATAAGCATGCAGAGAGAGGGTTAGTTGGCGGGTGAGTGGCTGGGGTGGGAATGCTGTGTGGGATAGGTGGAGAGGGGTAGGCAGGCATTTGACTCCTTTTAGAGCTTTTAATTTGTTTTATTATTTTTTTGTAATTTATTAAAGGATATTACTTTAACGTAGCTTGTAATACAATAATCATGCACAACTGAAAAGAGAGAGAGAGAATATCCGATACCGCACTAAGAAATACAGTACATACAGCCTAAGACATTTATGTTTTTCCACATTTTCTTGAAGGATATTATTGCACTGTAATGTGTAATAAAATAATCATGCACAACACAAAAGAGAGAAAGAAACAGCAACTGATACTGCGCTAAGAAACACTCCTACATACAGGCTATACATAGAGCCTGTAACACGTTTTATGTTTTTTCACATTTTAAAGGATATTACTATACTATAATTTGAAATAAAATAATTATGCACAGTGTAAGAGAGAGAAAGAACAACCAATACAGTGCCAAGAAGCACCCCTTCATGTGTACAGCCTATAACACATAAATACACACACCTACCTGCCCTATCATTCTCATTTTTTATTTCTTGGTGTTTTGTCATAGTAATTTTGCACTGCATAAAATGACAAAACCAAAAAGATTACGAAAAACCAATAGAAATGACAAAACAAAAGAGGGAGAGTGAGAGAGAGAGAGAGAGTACTTTTGCAGTTGTTATTGGCTTAAAGCATGACGTCACTTAACACATCATTATACGTCACTGTTTATCACTTTTAATTGCTGATACGGATATGTCAACATTTCAGTAGCGTATGGTAGTGGGCAACCCCTCATGCTTTTAGTAAGCTTTTCTGCTGTTTGCAAAAACACATACATCATTACATGTGATCATGATTTTTTTGCTTTTCAATGGCTGGTAAACATGGCGTCATAAACATATCCTTCTCTAATTGGCCACATTTGGAAAGTGTTAGTGCATTCAGTAACAAAGAATGTTGCTCTCTTTGTACAATTGTGTGTGATCAATTGCTGTTTTGAATTGTTCATGGGTGTTCACTGTATGCAAGGCTTTGCCGAACATGTAGCTTTCATTGTATTTTCTTCAGTGTTGCAGGTCCCGTTATTCCTGTACTTTGTGCTGTGAATGGTCCCCACCTTGTTCTAAGAAGGCAAGGAAGGTGTTGACCTTGCAGAAGCAGCTTGAAATGGTTGAGAGAATTGAAGCAGGATGGCCTAGGGCATGTATCAAGGATGAGTATGTTAATGCACAGTCAACCTTGCATGATACCAACTTCCCAACACTTCTTGGCGTCAAGGAGGCTAAGTTAAGTATACCTTATTTTACCCAGACCACTAAGCTGATTAACAGCTCTCCTAGGGCTGGCCCGAAGAATCAGATTTATTTTACATGGCTAAGAACCAATTGGTTACCTAGCAACGGGACCTACAGGTTATTGTGGAATCCGAATCACATTAAAACGAGAAATTAATTTCTATCACCAGAAATGAATTTCTCTAATTCTTCATTGGCTGGTCGGAGAATCGAAGGTGGGCCCAGCGGAGTGCTAGCCAAGAACGATACCAATCTGTCCAATGAGTACAGGGACTCAACAATACAGTGGTGTTTGAGAGTTGGGAGGAGGAGTAGGAGGACTTATAAACCTACTCAAGTTTTCAAGTCTGGCCAGTGTATGCAGTTTTGGCACTTTACACGTGCAAGCAAGAGAGAGAGAAAAAGTTGTTTTATTTTTAAAGTATGTTATTATTTATATTACATTGTGTTTAGGCAAAAAAAAAAAGGGAGGGGTGATACCTGTGTTACTATATTTTGTTTTGAACTGTACATAGCACATCCACTGTATTTTTTTTAGAAAGTGTGTTATACAGTATATTTTTTTATACAAATATGGGAAAATAAGCTAGTTAATTGCCTTTTGCATCAGGTTTTCAGTTTAAAGTGTGATGGTTGTTTTTTATAAGCATATTTAGGCTTGTTTTGTTTAAACAAATAATATTATATAAATAATAATAGACTACTATACCGTATGTGGTATTGACAACGGAAGTAAGGGTACAAAGTAGCCATTTTACACCTGTACAGTTGTATTTGACCTTATCCAGATAATTGGAGGATTACTGTAGTAAAAAAAGTTGTAAACTAAACTTATTGAACAATTTATGATTATATATGCATGGTACAGTAAGTAGTGCTAAATGCCAATTATAGCCTGGACTAGGCTCAGTATTCTAACGTCATTTTTATTGTTTTTCATCATCTTTTGCAGTGAAAAGTTTGACACAATGCTATGAAATGAAAATGAGAAATGAGAGAGAGAGAGGAGGTGTATGTGTACAGTATGTAGGGGAATTTCCAAGTTCAGTAGCTGAATCTGATAATACAATACTGAAATGGAAATGCTGTAGATTATATGAGATAAACAACAACACTTGATACTCACGAATTGCTTCCTCCTTAATGTTATAGTGATCCAGCCATGACGATGATGATGATGATGCACAGTACCTACGCAGATAAAACAAAAATGAATGATGGCGTAGGCATTGTGTTCAGGCAATGAATGATGGCGTAGGCATTGTGTTTGGGCAATGAATGATGGCATAGGCATTGTGTTCAAGTAGTTTACTTGATGAAATAGCAGAAGGGTCATCAGATTCATCCTCTGAACTTCAAGGAGGCAGAGTAGACCTTAGGAAGAGGAATATGACAACTGCATGATGTCAGGCACCAACGAAGTCTTGAATACAGTAGTTGACATTTTTTCTTTTCCCTTGCATTTTGAGTTCGTCATACACCTGTTGCAGATGTCGTACAGATCACTTTGATGCCATCTGAATTATGCTGGACACCTTGCTCATCTTTTCCATTGTCCACTTTGGAGGTTCAGCTTAACTTTCCTATTCATCTTCCTACTCACTCTTAATCAGATCTTCCAGCTCAATATCCTCTTCAAGAAGCAGATTGACATCATCATCGATCTTGTTTCCTATTCAGTTGCCACAAGCTTGTCTTGCCAGATCGATGATCTCAGTACCTCATCATCGATAGTCAGGAAACCCTTGAAGTTATGCACAAGTTCACTCCACAGATTCTTCCAGCAAGTATCCAGCATTTCCAGTTTCTATTCATCCATTTCTCTCCAGATAAACATTCTTTCATTGACAATGGTGAATGCTTTCCAGCAGGCCATGACGTCCAATTATTAAAGACCTACTGAGTGTACTGTAGGTGGCCTTGACATAGCAACTGATACCTTGGTCGAGATGCTGGAGAAGCACAGTTATGTCGGGAGGCAGAAATATGACCTGCACATCTGGGTGTTGGATGGTGATGGAATGAGGATGGCCAGGAGCTCTATTTATTATCAATAATATGTACTTTGAAAGGAAGGTCCTTTCCCTAAACAACTCTGACTTCAGGGCTAAAGCATTCATGGAATTACTGCATAAACAGCATCACAGTGATTCATGCCTCAGTGTGGTGTGGTAAGTTGCCAATAAATGGGAAGATGCCTCTATGTTTTTTTTGTTTTCCAGAGTGCAAGGATATTTCGCTTGGTAGATAACACCAGTCATTTATCATGTGGCTAGGTTCACACTTTGGTTGATCAAGGTGTTGCTAGGCATTGCTTCCAAAAAAGTCCTACAGTATTGCAATACACTCTCTGAACACCTGAATTCGCCCTTAATCCCACTAGTCCGAACAAAACTCAGTTACCAATCCACTATTGGGAATTTTAACAGCCAGCATTACCAATGCCACAGGTAAAATCTTGTCACTTGAGCTCCCATAACAAATGGTTGGCAACGCTGACACAGGTGTGCGCCGACACTCCCACTTTCGCCTATTGCTTTTTGTTCGTGCTGCTGGAAGGTTGTTTCCTTCTGCAGTGCAAGGTTTTAATCCTGTTGCCTGACTTCTCTCTGTATTTTGACCTCTGGTGAAGACCTGGATTGTATTTACCAGTTTTTTCTCCTAGTTTTTCTGGATATCTTCAATGTGGAACGTCTTTTAGAATTGGACTCACTGGTTCCCGGTCTCGATTGGTCATCATGGACTCTTTCACCTTCTACTACCACGCCTTTGGCTTCGACGTCGACTGCCCCTACGACTGTGGATGCTGGAGCTCATCGCTTCTTCTTCCTGCCAGAGACGGATGAGTACCTTGAGACACAATAGACATTCTGTCAGGTATGTAAGAAGGTTAGGTGTGATGTGCAGACTCATTGCGATGAATGTTCCGATTGGAAGGCACAAGAGATGGAGGATTACATTCGTCATCGCAAGTCTTTGGCTAGTAAGGGTGGCAGACGTCAGTCAGATTCTCGTTGTCTCAAGTGTCTCAGGTTTCTGCTACAGATCAGTTGATGGATTTAGCAAATTCAGAGGTAGTCAAACAGATAAAGGAAAGGATTGCAAGTAGTATGGAAAATTTAATAGCTAGTCTTCTTCAACATTTCTCAGATAGGGATAGTAGTAGTATTAGGATGTCTAATCCTTCTTCCTTTTCAGCTCCCCTGCCTGTTCCAGAACCAGCCCTAACGGGTGTTGAGGGTAATAGCAGAATCGCAAGCCTCGGCGCGGAGCAGGCAGTGAAGGATCATCCCCCCTAATCCCCTTGTAGTATTGATAAATTTAATGTTCATAATGTTAGTCAGGATCAAGATCTAGGTGTCATAAAGGAGGATAGGTCTGGGTTAGGTAGTGAGGAGAAGGTATTAAGGGTGCAAAGTCGTTCTCCTGGACGGGTTCCGGTTTTGGGTTCGAGTGGTTTTTGTGCTCTGGCAAGAGTTTCGCCTTCATCACTTCTTTTCGGTCTGGCTCAGTCTCAAGTCAGTGTTTCAGTTCTGGTGGTGCAGAATCCTTCTGGCCTAGCTCCTAACTCACTTCCGACTGTTTCTGAATCTTCTACTGTATTTTCCCCCTTCTCTGTGTTTTCTACTCCTCCATCTAGTAAGGCGGATTCTGGGGTGTCCTTTTGGCTTCTAAAAGTAGTTTGCAGGACCTGCTGTTGGACGTGGTGGAATATAAGATGGATTTGCTGGGTCTTTTGACGGGTACTGACCTATGGTGAGAGGTTATTTTGTGAATGGTTTCTCTAACATTAGAGAGTATGCGACACAGTAGTGTCCAGAATTCATGTCGGATATGTTTCAGGATTATTGAGGGGCGTGGATTCGGTGTACCTTCTGTCCTTTCATGCTAAGTTTTCTTCTGGGTTATCTGTTGCTTCATCTCCTGCTCCCACATTCTCTGTTGCTCCTTTTTCAGTCTCCTCTTCAGTCTCTTCTTCTTCTGCTCCGGTCTTGCCTGCGGCTTCCGCATCTTCAGTTTTCCCTCCTTCGACTTTGGCTTTCCTCCTCTCAGGTAACTTTTTTTATGCCTCTGCTATTCCTCTGCCTCCCACCTTTCCCTCCTCAGTACAGTCTTCTCCAGTAGGAGGAGCTTCCGGACAGGTGAAAACGCAGTTACGGCAAAATTTGGCTGCAGGCGTTTCATGTTCCATCCCTTTGGGTATGTGCAACCCCTTGATTCCGCTTTAAGTGGCTGTTCCTGTAATATCAGGTATTTTACAGGATTTGCCTGTCACTTCCAGTTTGGGTTTGTGCGCCGCAGTTTTGGCAGGGCTTGCGGTACCTTCTTAGAGCAGTCCGTGGCTTTCATCACCTGCATTTTCCACGGCGGTAACTCCGAGGCTAGCTTCTACCTCTTTCATTCTCCCTCCTTCTTCTTCATCTTCTTCCATCCCTCTGCAAGCAGTTTCGTTTGCTCCAGGTTTTTCTCGGTTCAGCCTTCTCTTCTTGGTGGGTTCAACTATGTGGATTCAGCTCCAGGTACCCAATTATGTGTGGGTGCTCAGCATTCTGGTTAGGGTGGTCCGCTTGTGGACTCTTCATCGTTGTCCGGGCTTCGTTCAGTTCCTCCCTCTTCATCGGTCTTAGACCATTCAAACATTGCAGAACAGGATTCTTATCCGGAGATGCAGGAGATTCTGGCGGACTTAGAATGTCCTCTTGCCAGCAGCAACGATTACGGACGCGTGCTTGAATATGTTACAGGCAGTCCCCGGTTATCGGTGGGGTTCCGTTTCTGAGGGTGTGATGATAACCGAAAATCGCTGCTAACTGAAAATCGGCAATTTCGGCAATTTTTTAGGGTTATCGACGCCGAAAAGTGCTGATTTTCAGTTATCGGCACCTCTGTTAGGTATGTATTGGCGCCAATGCCCAATTATCGGCGCAGATAAGCAGAAATCGGCGATTTTCAGCGCTGAAAATTGCCAGTTTTTTTCGCTAGACAAGCGCCATAAAACCTGATCGCTGTTAACCGAGCCTGCCGTTAACCAGGGACTGCCTGTACTTCTTCGTACCCCCAAACAAGAGCTCCAGACCTCCCAATTTCATCAATTCAATTGAGGCTTTTTATGCCACTAAGCCAGCTCCAGCCTCTTTTTCGTGTTGGCTGGTTTGGTTCGATGGGGTTAGACAGGCTTTGGAGGAGGTGGACAGTCGTTTAGCATCAGTAGTGGCTTCAATAGACAGGACCCTTCTCTTCTGTCTTTGCGTAAGACAATTTACCCAGTTTGAAGTAACCCTTCGGAAGGTGTCAGGTTCCCATTCAATGAATTGGTTGAGGCAATCCTGTCTTAAGTCTCTGGCGTCGTCTTGGCTCGTAGGGACTTCTCTTTGAGGAGCACGTGCTTGGAGGATGTGTTGCGCAATCAGACTGAGGCTCTTGCACACTTTCTCTGGATGCTGTCAGGTTTACTGTAATGGGGTTCTAAAAGAGTGATGGCTATGTCCCTTCGGATCTATGGCTGTTTCCAGCCTAATAAATTTATCTTGGGGGTCTGGCTCACCAGGCGAATGCTTTGGCTTCGTCTACGACGTTTGGAGCAGAAAATTCAAAATTTCTATTTTGGTCATCTTCCCCCTCAGTATCCAGACATTCATAAGAGGGATTGCTTAGAACACCTTAGCCTTAGCTAATTCTTTGTTTAAGGATGATGACGTAGCCAGTATGACGAACGTGGTTGCTTCTAACTCATGTCTCCAGTGTCAGCAGTTATGCATCGTCGAGGGTATAGTGTGTTGAGGTATCTAGCCGATTGGTTGATCCTTACCTCCTCTCTAGAGGAGCTAGTAAGAGCAAGGGAATTCTTATGGAATTTGTAACCTATTCAGGTAGGAGGATTCTCTCTCTTCCTTTGAGAGTTTTCCCAACCCTGGAGAGGATCCAGTTAACCCTTCAGCAGGTAGAAGGGTTCCTGTCCAGCAGGGAACGACCAGTACCAGTTTGGAGAAGCCTCTTAGGGAGAATGTCTCTTTTAATTCCAGGGTCTTGCCTCCGGATGCGCTCTCTTCAGGTATGTCTCAGGAATCGCTGGGACTTCTGCAACAAGAACGCAGTTATAGTCCGGACTCCCTAAAGCGGTGGCTTAACAGCTTTCTTTCAGCTTGAGAAAGTCAACCTGTAGGCCTTACCAGGTTCAGCTGGATAAGGTATAGAAGTAAGTGTCGTAAGGAAGGTCATTCCATCTCTAGACCTTCCATAGCCAAAATAGCTGATTTTCTTTTATTCTTTCAGAAAGGCAGGGGTCTTTCGTATTTGGCTATTGCTGACTACCGCTCAACGATTAGCGTTGCAATTAGTTTCCACCTTCCTGAAATCTCTAGTAGTAAGATAATCGATAATTTATTACGCTCTTTTAAGATTGAACATCCTGTCTTGCTGACTCAGGCCCCTCCCTGGGACCTGTCAGAAGTACGTCAATATTTTTCTTGCGTTCCCCTGCCATTGAACCCATTGAAGCTATAATGTTAAGACACTGACTAAGAAGTTGCTTTTTCTTACAGCTTTAGCTTCAGCTAGAGGGTTGGGCGAGCTTCAGGCAGTTTCTAGGTTGGGTTCGTATGCGAGAAATGATACGTATTTGTCTTCCGGAATTTGTGGCGAAGACAGAGTCAGAGGCTAAAACTCTGCCTCGTTTGTTTAAAGTTCTTTATCTGCAAGTGTTCGTTACTGGCGATCCAGCGGTGATATCTTTATGTCCGGTACGAGCATTAAAGTCTATTTATCAAAGGTTGAGAAACTCCGTCGGCTTCCGCGTACACATCTTGTCTCTCCACGGAATCCTTCCCGTCCGCTGTCAAAGAATGCGATTGGTTACTTTCGGAGGGAGGTGATTTTCCAGGCTGCTTCTTCGTCGTCTTCAGCTCTGTACTTCCCTGACTGCACAGTATTTGGAGTATGTCCACTTCATCTACCTTTCTAAGGAATTATTCAGTGCCTTTTATTCTGGAGGCAACTACTTGGAAGTCCGTCTCAGCGTTTACTTCCTTTACTTAAGAGACGTTCGATTTGCTTCATAGTGTGTAGCGGTGAAGTATACTATCTAGCGTGCATTCATTTAGCTGAGGTGGTAATCGCTTAGTGCGGAGGTTTGGAGGGTTATTCTCTTAGTCCACGTGTAGCGGCGAAGTCTATTATGTAGGGTGCGTTCATTTAGCTGAGGTGGTACTCACTTATTGAGGAGATTCTTAGGTTAACTAGATAGAGGAATTCCTTTTAGTCGTCAGAATTCTTAGGCAACAGTGATAGTATAATCACATGAACTTGGGTTTAGTACATTTTAAGTATCGTAGTCTTTGATAGTTTCCCTACGAGAGTCCAAGGGGGTGCTCTAGTAGGCTAGGCTCTTTCGTCGGCGCCGAGATACTTCTTCGCTTGTCAGTCGTCAGACCTTATCCACACCTGGATGGCGGAGGGTCAGCGGCTCGGCACACTGCTTCATTTCCCTCCATACATGAGAGGCTATGAATAGCCACATGGGAGGTTTACCGTACTCCTCTGTACATGGGAGGTTCTGAAGAACCACATGAGAGGTCGACGGACCGAGACAGTACGGACCTACAGGCGATCAAAGTACTCTCCAGCATGTCTCGTCACCAAAAGCATCGATTGATAAGGTGAGTGTATAACTAAACAGATATCCTATGCAGAGCAGATTGGTAAGCTGCCATCTCTGCAGTTGTAAAAAGGGGGTGGGCTGCAAACTTAGTTAGTTCTCCCGGAGGGCCAGCAGCTCTGCCCTCTGCCTCATTCTCCTCCATACATGAGAGGTTCTGAAGAGCCACATGGAAGGTCAACGGACCAAGAGTACTGACCTGACTGTCAATCAAAGTACTCTCCAACATGTCTCTTCACTGAAAGCATTGATTGATATGGTGAGTGCATGACTAAACGGATATTTTATGCAGAGCAGATTGGTGAGCTACCATCTCTGCGGTTGTCAAAAGGCATGCAATAGAAATGATCCCTCTTCCTCTAAATGTTGTTAATCGAGCGAATTCAGGTGTTCAGGGAGTGTATTGCAATATGAAGTTTTCATAATAAAACTAATATTGTAATACTTACCTGAACACCTGAATGATTCCCACCCTCCTTTCTGCATACCTGTGTCAGCATTGCCAACCAACCATTTATTATGGTAGCTCAAGTGACAAGATTTTACCTGCAGCGTTGGTAATGCTGGCTGTTAAAATTCCCAGTAGTGAATTGGGAGTTGTTTGGCCTAGTAGGATTAAGGGCAAATTCAGGTGTTCAGGTAAGTATTACAATATTAGTTTTATTATGAAAACTTCATGTTTCATTACAAGTGAAAGCCTGCCTGAGATGGTAGCCTCTGTCTTTATTTTTTTTTTAAATTGTGGAAAACATATTGGCAGCCTCTGTTGGAAGATGCCCCTTCTGTAATTTTGATGTTTGTCAGGTGAAATCAGTGCTTCAGTCGATTCAACTATCCCTATTGGCTGCAGATGGCATGGTTTCCTCTTTAAATCAGCCTTATTGCAGAATTGCTCATACAAGGATAAAGCTGCCTGCCATAAAATTTTTCTGTCAGTAGGGACCTTCTTCTTTGTCATGTCCTCTATCCACACACTTAGGTGCTTTTAATGTTTTTATCAACACTATCCCACACAGTGGAACTCACTTTTGAGCTCTCGGGCATAGTACCAAACCTATCAAGAATGCTTTTCCTATGCTTCAGATTGTGTTAATCAACAATCTGGTTTCCTTCAAATTCCTAGTGATCTCGGCAAAAGATTGTACTGTACTTCCTTTGCAGCTGAAGTAAGCACATCATAGGCCTTCTTGGGCTTGCTGTCAATACTAGAAACACTTCTAGCATGCTTTGGATCCATTGCACTGGTTTAGTAGAGTGTTTTCTTTGTATATTAATAAAGAAACAATGGAGCACTCAGACTGCACAGGCGATAAGCATTGGGAGAAGGTTATGCATGGACTAAGTGTGGAGTGCAGTGCTGCAGTAATGTGCACTTGAGGAGACAAAGGGTGAGGGGGGAGTAGATGCTAGGCAGAAAAAAGGGAAGTGGGTGGGTAATACCATCGTCTGATGCTTTGTTTTGATCAGGTTTTCGCTTACTGGCATGGTGCATACAATTTGAGCTTAAAAAAAAAAAAATCCCCACAGCTGACCTTGCATAAATCCATGTACAGGCAGTCCTCGGTTATTGGCTGGGGTTCCGTTCTGGGGGTGTGGTGATAACCAAAAATTTCCGCTAACCAAAAATCGGCAATTTCCGGCGCTTTTTGAGCTTATCGGCACTGAAAAGTGCTGATTTTCGGTTATCGGCACCTCTGTTAGGTATGTATTGGCGCCAATACCCAATTATCGGTGCCGTTAAGTGAAAACCGGCGATTTTCGGCGCCAAAAATTGCAGATTTTCGTTGCTAGACAAGCCCCATAAAACCGGATCACCATTAACCAAGCTTGCCGTAACCAGGGACTGCCTGTATAGTGGATCAGTGTATAATGGGGTATGACCATATTGTGTAGATAAGGTCAGTTGTGTATAGCATATGTGCTGCAATGTATCTTTGAAGCACAAGAGTGCATTAACATTGTTGGAAACAACAGGGAATCAATTTTCTGATTACGCTGACAGGAACAAGAACAACTCAGATTACAGAGTAACAAAGTATACAAATTATAAATAACAAATCAACCTAGGTAATATCTACCTTAAGGAGCCAGAAATTATTAGTAATGTAAACATGTCCCTATGACAGTTAACAACAGATGCAATTCCATAAATTTACAGATACAAAGCAAAAAATGTCAAAGCAGATATGCTAAGAAAAACAAATGATGTAAAATAGTTACGAAAAAATGTCAGTGAAAGTAAATATTTTGAAATGAAATAAAAGTCTCCAAAATTTTCAGATAAATCATGTAAAAAAAACTGAGGACAACACTGTGCTTGAATTACTGCTTATGCTGTAGTGGTGCTTCCTTAGCAGTCATGACCACCCTAACCAAACCATTTTGTCCAGTATTAAAACATTCTAAAATGAAAAACACATTGTATTCATAAACTGTATGCTGAGGTTAGTTTTACTAAATTTTGGTTACACTGCTAAACACTTTTTGGCTCTGTGCAGCTCATGTCTGATAACTGCTAGACATTGACTTAGGTGATGAGGCACATGCATGCCCCACCTTATCCTACTCATATTTTCCCATTAACTTTTATTCCCATCCAAAAAATTTGGTAGCTATCAGTACTAATGATCATTCTTGGTCTACATTGTTTTCATGTACAGTATCTACAATTTAATTATCAATCCATTCAAGAACATCATACCTGGTTCTTTGCAAGATTACTATATTAATGCCTCATCTGTTTTTGTGTACTATATGTAGCAATAGACACTGTGATAAACTAGTAAGTCTTAATTTTTGGGGGGACAGTCAAACCAAATGGGCAAACTCAAATGCTAAGTCTGGTGTCCTGTTACTGTAAATATTGTATGTACAAGGTTGGTTTGTATTACTTTTGCACATCTGATTACTTGATGAAGACTATACTGCAAAGAAGATACATCAAGTCATAATATTAACATCTCAAATATACATATGGTAATTTTTTTTAACTGTATGGTTTCTTAATTTTAATGTTACAGTCAAAACTAGGTTAAGGGGGGTGGAGCCCAAAAATATTTCCTCATAGTTTGCCTATGCTTTATAACTTAGGATATTATACATTCACATTCACAGAAGGATTCAGTCATAAAGGCTATCAAACTTGATACTACGTGATAGGCCTTTAGCCTTATTTTCAGGATATTATACATTCACATTCACAGAAGGATTTAGTCATAAAGGCTATCAAACTTGATACTACGTGATAGGCCTTTAGCCTTATTTTCAATTCCTCTTCCTAATTTAAATGCTCTTCAGGTGCAAAGTAAATAGGTTATCCACTTATTCTTTTACAAAGAGCACGTTCCTTTTACAATTTTCTCCTGGGTTTCAAATAATGTTTAATATTTGGTTATGGTGTGTTGCAAATATAAAACAATGGTAGTCAAGACATCATTGAAAAACTTAATTGTAAACAAGGACTGAAAGATCTGAACTTTTTTTTTTTTTTTTTAGTGAAAAAAGGAAGGTAGCAATAATCTGGTTCTTTTATCAATTCAACTGTTTATTTAAACATTTATTTTTCCCTAATTCAAAGGATGACTGATGAAATTTTATACAAATTCATGAGGGATTTTTTTAGATAAACTTGTTTGTGTGAATCAAACTTAAAAATTTATAACCTAAATCTGTTCAGTCACATGAACACACAAGTGCACCAAGAAAGCAGCTTTTACGTCTTAAGTTTCACTTGTACAGTACTAAAGTTTTATTGACGTAATCTTCATGATCTCACAAATGAGTTTCATGTATTATTGCATGGTAAAACTTCCTGCAGCTGTTGACACGCACACAACTCCATGTTTAAGGCTTCATGTACTGGAGATATTACACTTTGCCTACCAAACTCTAATAATGATACAAAATAAAATTGCTCCTTCACAAAAAACTCATTTTCTTGCAACTAACCATACATGAATATAAAGAACAGGGACATAAGAAATGAGCCAACTCAGTAAAAAAAAAAAAAAAAAAAAAAAAATTATTGTGACAGTTATCAAGGGGTGCAACAAACTTCAAGACCAAAATAAATAATAAAAAAGATTAAGAAAATTAATTACTGTAAAAAATGAATGACCAATTTTCTCAATCTTAAACCTCAGTGCTTGAAGATTTAAATGCTGGTAAGGTTAAGGACACAGAAAAGGAGTGACACAATCTATAAATATACCTGTACATATTTACCAAGTTATCTAAAAATTTCAGACCATAATTAATTTTCATATGTCCAATAATAAAACATGAAATAATCTGGAAATCAGGAAATCAGATCTGAAAGTGTGAAAACTGATTTTACCTGGATACTTTTGAATGTCATATTATAATACAATTTTAACATACATACACTGAATTCCTTTTAATGACAGACAGGAATTGACTACAACTTACGCTAATGAAAATATACAGTATAAGGTGACTTAGCAACTGTTTTTATCCCTTGCTGGAAGGGTTACTATATTTGCTTTGTCACAATTGAATTAAAATGAAAAACATAGTCCTCTTTAGTTTACCCAGACTTATACAACTCAAGATATGAGCACAAGAGAAAGCAATATAAAGACTTACATGGTATGCCTATCATATATCCATAATTTCTCATAAAGACTATCTTAATTACAGTAACCATAAATATAAGAACTGTACTATAACACTAGTATTTCAAGTTCTATATACACAATAAGTGCTGAAATAAGTCTTCAAATATAATGATAAAAAATTATGGTAATACTATCCCCTGCCTTTTGTCTCCTCTCCTGTGTTATTTCAGTAATTAGTGCATAACATGTCTGTAAATGCTGTTACATCCACTCAGGATAGAAAATAAAGATTCTATAATTTTCTAACACTTACAAATCAAAGCTTAACAAGAAAATACTGAAGCAGTAAAGAATTTAAAAGAATAACAGTAAAAACAATGACATTTTCTCCCATTATCTACTCTTCCTTTGCAAGAAAAATAAAATTACCTGATATTTCTAAAAATTCTATAATGCTTATGGTTAAAAAATTTTATAAATGTCACCACACTGTATAATGAATCTTTCAATTTAATGTATAATGCACTATACTTCCATATAATATGCCAATATATATAATCTATAATCAAAATTCTAAAAATAATGTTCCACAAACTGCATATGTCTCTATACCTTTAAATTATATCACATGAAAAATGACCATCTACTTTATTACACTGGTCAAAAAGCAATTTACCTACATGAAAATATTATTAAAATAGAAGAAAACTATGGCAACTTTGAATAAAATTGAAAAAGAAAGGAAAAGAAGCCATGGCTTGCTAATCTCCTCCTACTCATTACAGTAAAAGGCTGCCACCATTTAACAAACATGATTAAAACTCATGATAAAGGAACACATATCTAAGAAGTACATTGTAGTCCTTAGATATTAAGTAAAACCATCTTTGTGGGGAAATAGATCCTATGAAATTACAAATATAATATTTACACTTTGTTACTTGTTCACCTCAAGCTGGCATGCTAGGAATGTAGAAGAAACTCACTTCTTTCCATCTTGAGCCTGGAAAAATTGACATGACAACCATTAATACCACAATTTAAGAGTACAGTACTAAGAATACACAATTTAAGAGTACAGTACTAAGGATTAAATGAAAAAAGAAAACATTACAATATTAAGTTTTCATAACACAAGTGTAGTTATTTAATACAAACCCATAAAACAAATATTTGCTGATGTCAACAGTCTTGAATGTTCCCAGACTCAAAGCCTTTTGACTAAAAAGGCAGAAGTATGATGTGGTAACCTTTATTATTCACATCAATAGATAAGTGGGTGGGGGTGTAGTATGCTCAACCTATGCTAGGTGACCCCAAAATCCCAGCCCTACCTTGCCAAGCCTATGCAAAAATACACATTACACTAATATATAGCAGTGCAATGTGCATAATGGAGTAAAAATGTATTTCACTTGAAGCATATCCAATAAACTTTTTATATAAGTAACTTACCAAGTAATTACTTAGCTAACGATTTATGCTCACACAGCATTCCTAAATTAAAAATTCAACATTCTATGTGCCACATCTACCAATCAAAGTGGGCAGTTTTTCATCGATGGTGCCTTAGACATCACGTCTCTTCTTCTGAGACATCTTTGGCTCAGATAGTGGACTGTCTCCTCTACCTGAGGACCTCCAGGAGTCTTTCCTCGTCTACCATTAAAGGCTACCGAGCAATGCTTACCTTGGGTTTTAAACACAGAGGTATGGATCTTCATCTAACCAGGGTCTTAATGACCTCATCAAATCATTTGACACTTCTAAACAGAAGTAGTCTGACCTGGTGTCTTGGAACTTGGATGTAGTGCTTGAGTGGCTCACGGGTCCTTTCAAGCCTCTCAGTTCTGCTTCCCTCAAGAACCTTACGCAGAAGACTCTCTTTCTTGTAGCTCTGGCAACTGCCAAACGTGTTAGTGAGCTGCAAGCTACCGACAAGAGAGCAGGCTTCTCCCAAGGAGATGCAGTGTGCTCTTTCACCCTAGGCTTCTTAGCCAAGAATGAGGATCCATCTAAGCCTTGACCTCGTTCCTTCCACATTAGAAGTTTAATGGAGATCCTGGGCCCAGAGGAATAGGAGAGGGTTCTTTGCCCAGTCAGAGCCCTAAGATACTATCTGTGAAGGACAGAGAAGATCAGAGAACCTGCTAGCAACCTCTGGTGTTCTGTCAAGAATCCTTCTCATCCTCTTTTGAAGAATACTCTGTCGTTCTTTATAACAGACCTGATCTCTGATGCCCATTCTTGGATTCAGGAAGACACTTTACCTATGATCAAAGTTAAAACACATGAAGTCAGAGCAGTTGCTACCTCTCTCGCCTTCAAGCACAATTTATCACTCTTGTTCATTTTTCAGTTGCCTTTTGGAGGTGCAAATCGATCTTTGCATTTCATTATTTGAAAGAAGTGGAAACTGTTTGAAAACTGTAGTACCCTTGGACCATTAACAGTGGCTGGCATGGTATTGGGGCAAGAAGCATAGGAGAGATTCTTTCTCTATTCTGTCTCTTCACCTCGACATAGAGTGTTGAGTTTTGGGAGCCTGGGGGTACTTTGTACCTGGAATGCCCACCAGTCCTTATTAATGGGTAGAGGTTCACTGTGTCAGGGTGGGTGACAGCGTTGTCTGGTTGTTCAATTTCGTGGTACTGCGCCTGGGGCAAGGGCACCTTTTATGCAGGTGTCTTGTCAGCAATCAGGCATATCCTCCATTGCAAGACTGCCACTGAGTAGAGGCGACCCCTAGCTCAACCACCATGCTGCTATAGGTTAAGATGAGCACCAACCAGAAGCAGTATTCACCTGCAGTAGCTCTCTAACCGGTAAGGAAAGCGACAAGTATAGTTTCAATGCTAGCCATCCTTTCTATTTCAAAGTCATTACCATACTTAATGTTTTGGAGTAAAATTGTCCATTCATCCCATCCCTCATTCAATGTGGGATTCAGCTAAGTTATTACTTGGTAAGTTACTGACATTTTTATAATAAAATAAAGTTTTATATACACTTAGTAAGTAATTACTGAATCTGAGCCTGTCCTCCTCCCCTTTTTTTTCATGGACATTACGGCAATAAAATAGAATAAAGCCGATGGCTAGAAGTCGCTACCACACTACCCATTGCAGTGGGCAGGGCCTGTCACCCTCCCTCTGCAGCTGACGCTTTGCCGCAAATTTTAAATTTAGGAATGCCGTGCAAGCATAAATTGTTAGCTAAGCAATTACTTGGTAAGTATATATAAAACTTTATTATAAAATGTCATTTTTGCACAGACAAACAAATGTACAGTGTCATTACAGACAAGTAACTCGTAGGCAGTGAGCATATTGTATGTATGTTTTGAAGAAGTAATTAATGCTGAATACATGAAGTAAAAAATGCAATGATAAAACAACGTACATTAATGTAATTGCACAAGTTACCAAACCCATGGACTATAGTAAGCAAACTGTATAAGGTATCCTTGTACATGACACTTTTTCAAGTAAGTGAATGTTCATGCAGACTCATCATCATAAGAGTGTACGTACTGTACTAAAGTAATACCTCAATCTTATGCACTTCGAGTTGCGCAAATTCACAAACGTGAACTTTTCATTGGAACCTAACTAACTGGCATACGTGATTTTTTCACAGGCACGTGACATTTGCAAAATCCTCAAGAAACCCTGCAGAAATGGTTATGTTTAATTTATAAGTTTTCATGCTTTTATGTGTAAAATTGGTATGAAAATCTGTATTATTTTTATTTTTGTAAAACTGTATGATATAAAAGTAAACTAGCATACTGTATGTTAAAATACAGTAAAATCAATCAGTCACAAAACAGCTGTCAATGTAAACATCTCTCACCCTCTCTCTTGGTACTTTAATATTTGCTTTGACGTACGAGTGCTCTCTCTCTCTCTCTCTCTCTCTCTCTCTCTCTCTCTCTCTCTCTCTCTCTCTCTCTCTCTCTCTCTCTCTCTCTCTCTCTCTCATACGATAGAGATTTTTTATGCATATGTAACATGTATGTTTTTGTATATTGTATTTTTATAGATAAGACTTTATTAATTTTTTCATATTTTCCATGCTATAATGACATCTTTTTGCACTTCTATAGTAAATTATTTCAGATTTTAAAAGAATATGGATTTCCAGTCTTTTCTCTGAGGATCAGAGTGAGGAGTTGTAACCTAACTGTCAATTATCTTGACATATTGACTGTGAAGAGGAGAAAATGTTGCCCCACTGATGGTCAAATAAAATACTGCTATGGAAGGATACTGAGAAAATCTGAGGAAACTGATTTACTCCCAGCGTGAGTAATTAAAACTTGTCTGAAGAACATAAAGAATTATGATGTACACAATACGTGAATGACACTGCCATAGAAATCTGTGTGTGTGTGTGTAATGAAATATTAGATTAAAGTGCTTTGGGAGCATGATTTTGTCATACTTAGGGTTTAAACTAGAAATATGCATTTACTATATGTATTAGCATTTTTAGTGACTGTACCAAACTTTCCCAAATGCTTGCCTTACACAAGGGGTTCTGGAACCTAACCTCGTGTAAGTTCGAGGTATTACTGTATATATAATGAAAGGAGGTTTGTACAAATAAAATGTATTGTAGCAGAGACTAGCACAAATGACTGAAATTTAGATTACAATATGCAATAACTTTTGTACAAGACTAGTGATTACTATGCCATACAACATTCACCCTCCTTGCAACTACCCAACCTAATACGAGAGTGAAAATTAAAAATTTCTCCATCTTATTCTCTATTTTTACATCTTTTAGTAATTTTGACACAGATCAGACATCTAGCTGTGCATATGTGTATTGCATAGTCAAGAGGCTATACAAAAGACTTTACATTACATTACCTCAATGTCTGCATTTAACTATTTGGCAACAATAATCTCCATGTTGACCATGGTCTGATACTCATCATCAATGCCTTCATCCAACCACTCATGACAACCTTCCCATTTAGGTCAACTCTGCCCATTTTGAAATGTTGCTGGAAGTCCATAACCTCAACCCTGCAAATTCTACTGTAACCTCTTCACATTCCCAGCAACAGCCCAGCTGTAAATTGCTGACAAAGTAATTTCCCAAATTCTGCAAGGTTCATTTCCCACATGTACCCAAGTCATACTCCTCGTTATATCTGAAGGACAGCAGCTGTATTGGAAAAACCTAATATCAATGTTCTCCCCAACCAACTCTAGACTGGCAGAATACAGAGACACATTACTGAAAAGCAGTTGACACTTTACTTAGTCCGTAAGACTACCAAACTCCTGAAATTAATAATGAATGGATGACTTCCTTGCAGAAATGGTTGTGGTAGTTTGTAATTCAATGGAAGCCTATCCATCATCCCATAAAGAAAATGTGGCTACTCTGACTCAAGAACAGGCTACCTTAAGGGTATTATAGAACTTACAGGGTACTAAAAAGAAAACTACCTATGACCAATTCATTATGTAGGAACCTGGTGGTCTACACACCAGAGAGAGATCATAATATAAATCTGGAACTGGATAAAATAAGGGGGACATAGGAACTCTTAAGTTGGATTCATATGTATAACAAAATAATCATGCAAAAGAAGAGCAAATGCAACAAAACTTTTAATCTGTGATAAAAGATTCATATCATGTAGGTTAGGTTAGAGAAATAGAGATCTTGCCTCTACAGAGGGAAGATTCTTCATCATCTAGGATAGCATCGTCATATTTTTTTTTTTTGGGGGGGGGTATATAGCTGCTCACTTTGACTCAAAGCGTAAGCCCATATAAATCAATGGTTTGTTTTTAAAAAAATTTCTATTCAGAGCTTCTTCATCAATATTGATAAATGTAGTAACTTACCACTTGCTGTCCTAATGACAGTAGTGTAAGAGGGGGTGGATTTAATACCGAATTGGTAAGTAGAAGAGGGACTGTTGGCTCAGAAGTCTGAACAGGTACAGGGGTGTCTTTCACTTCTTTCGGGGCAGTGTGACCAGGTGGGTAAGGATCCACAGAAGCATTTGGGTCAACCACAAATGGTACATCACTAGACTGACTAAATAGTAAAGACGTTGGACGGTACAGGGAAGTGGTGTCCTGAAAAAAAAAAATTAAAAACTTATCTTACCAGATTAGCAGGGAGTGAAAACCTGAGAGAAATTGAAAAATGTCTTAAACAGCAACAATAATACAAAAGAAATAGAAAAAATAATTCAGATTGGCTTCTGGAAAACTAGAATATGAAAGTAAGCAGCATCATATGTGCATTTACTAACATTAGTATGAATTTAACCAATGAAAAAAAAGAGGATGTAATAATGAAAATATAGACTAGGTCTTGCATAAAAAAAGAAAGGGAAAGAGCCCTCGGCAAAAGCACAAAATCCATTCTAATAAAGCAGGACACTATAAGGCATTAGAAAAGTTAAATATTTATGACAGTTATCTGTCTACAGTACTGCACAAGATTAGAGATAAACCAGTCCACACAACTAAGAAAAAAGGCCACATGCTCTTTTGAATCTTGATCAAACAATTCAGATAAAAAAAAATAAAGCAGCAATCCAGTTTCCAGGAAAGATAATTGCAATAACTACTAAATAATCTAATTTTTACTACTACATATTTTCAAAGTAGTAAAAGTGATGAGGGTATATAGTACTTACACCTAAGTACTATGTAATTCAATGGTAGCAGTAGTTTAGAAAAATTATTGTAGCATTACAGTATGATCATTTGAGTCCTATTTTGCATAGTAAAAACAAAATACTTGGTGGTATTACTATCTGTATAATACATATTACTATAATGCACTTATAAACTAGTAGTTACATTTACATTTTCTAACTACATAATTTTTTTTTTTTTTTTTTTTTTTTTTGCAAGGGATCAGAACAGTTTTGATAGGTAAGCTGTAGGAATGTTAGATAATATAAACTGAGTGGTGTGGTCAGACAATTTCAAAATTTGGAGGGTATCCAGATAATTTCATCATGTTAATTATATGATTGAACTCTAGCATAATTTTTTGGTCAATTTTCTACCTTGTCGTCATAAAAAAAATTCAATTAAATGGGATAAAGAAAGATGATGACCAACACTGTTAATTCTTCTTACAGCACCTTTAACTTTTAATTTCATTTGAAATATGTTCCCAATGAAAAATGCCACTATGAATGTTGTAGGTTCTACTGGTGACAAAATTACGTTACACAATTTCTAATTTCAAAACCATCATATCAGTTATTCCAGCTAAATATTATTTCCTAATGAGTTTTGCTTCACTCATTCACTTTACTGTTAATTAAATTTCTGGCATAATAAAAAGAGATGGTAATTTACCTAGGCCAAAACTTCATTTTGAAAATAATTTAAAAATGCTCCAATCAAACCTTAGATCCTCATTATTTACATGAATTTACAGTAAAAGATCTTTCCTAGTATTATTACTGTACATATATTCTTTAATTTCTACTTAGATTCCGTTCATGGAGGCATTCCTACCAATAATTCACAAAAATTGCTTGGTTACAAAGAGTAACTGAAATTAAATAAATTCCTAATTTTAATAATAGTCATAAATATAAATCAATACAAGGGTAAGAAGAGAAAACACACCACCTGAGGTTAATAATGATACGTCCAGTTCAATATACAGTAAAACCCTGAAGACTTGTTGAATTGCACACTAGCATTTGGTTATAATATAAAAATTTTCCAAATAAAATAAAAACCTATAAAAACAATACCTTAACTGAACTAGGTTCCTCTGCCACTGGTACACCAGCAGTAGACTCACATACGTTATTGGTTGGGGGTTCTGCATCAGGGTCACTTCCAGAGAAAGGATTTAGGAAAGCAGGAATGGGAATAGGGAATACAGAGCCAACTGAGGAGTATGCTGGAGGAGTTGAGGCTTGTAAAGAATTTGCTACAGTGCAAACTGCAATAGGTACTTCATCATTAGTATAATCTGTGTTACTGTTACAACTTGTGTTCACAGGAAGAGAATGGGTATGTACGGCTGACTGTGTTGTACAGCTTAAGGTATCTGAGGAGAGAGGGCTTTGCTGAACATAAGATGGATAAGCACCAGCAGAAGGAACAAAAACGGATGGAGGTACAATAGCAGAAACTACATCAGGAGAAGGTAAATCGAAGGAACCACTAGAGCCATCAACCTGAGCATCTGACAATTGATAGGTATGTTGATGATGAACGGGGGGAACACTTTCATGGGTGAGTGAGGCAGGACTACTATCCACAACCAAACCAGTCTGAGGAATATTGTTAAGGTTGTTTGAGGAGGATGGTGATTCTACTACTAAATTTACTGAATTACTGTGTTCAGGTAAATCTGGAATACAGGTAGGTAGATTAGGGCTCATTTCTGAAGATACAGATGTAGGAGACTGTTGGAAATACAATGTATCAACATTCAAATTCCTTGACTCTGTATAAACTTGAAAAGTTGGATTTGCTTGGACCAGATTTCCTTCACTTACAACATTACTAGACTCTGTCTCATGAACTTGAATGGTGTTTAGGGGAGTTGCTGGGGAAAACACAAGAGGAATGGGAGTGGGGTGATCATTATATGATGACTGAGGTGGTGAAGGGGTTAGGTGAAGAAGAGTTGGGGGGACAGGGCTGAAGACGAGGCTACCGCTAGCCAAGGGCTCAGTGGACAGCATCTGCACCAATAACAAAATAAAATGAACAAAATAAATTACAAAAACTTACAACATATAGTAAACATAAAATGTTAACTAATGCAAAACTATTTCCTAATATGGCACCTGCTCTAGTTTGAAGGTCATCACTTTGAGCCAAAGTAAAAGGCTGTAAAGGACAATGGTCTGTTTGATACTGTGTGACATAGTAAGCAACCCATAAAAAATCAGAAGTAAAGAGGTTTAAAAAAATTAAAGAATAGGGAGACATTCAGAAACTGAAAAGTTAAAATGACATCAGAATGATTATATATAAAATATGATGCCAGATAAAATCTGGAGAAGATTTGTGACAATATTTAATCATTACCTTCAAAAAGGTAAAAACTTCTTAAATGTCAACTCCCCAACACATTACATGGAGTTAATGCCAAATTTATTTATTTTATTATTTCTGGGTCATGTCCAGTTCACCTGTCCATCACTCGACCTCATTCTTTTGTAAACATTTTGAATATGACAACCAGCCAGACTTCTGTCAACTGTGGCTAAGGCACAGCTAGTAAGTAAAACCTAACTGCTAACACTGTCCTAAGTTGTTACTCCAGTTTGCTGCCCCTTTTTTCTCATTGTCTTCTACTCACTGACCTTTCATAGCTAAATCACACGTAGCATTTAATATGATTTTGACTGCTCTTCCAACATGTAAAGAGAGAGAGAGAATCAAAATTCCTTGTATTCCTTGGATTTGATCTTTATGGAATGACAATCATTAGGGAACTGGGAGAATTGACTATAGTACAAGGTATAAAACTAAAACAGCCTTTGAATACAGCATCATGACAGGCAAAAAAAATTACCATGATATTTAATACCTATATCCTAAGAAAACTAACCTGTCTCCATTAAACATCAATAACCAATACATGAATTTAGATTTCTTCATCTGCCATTCCCATAACTGAAGTAGAAACTACACCTTATACTTATTGCTACAGCTATGCGTAAAAACTAATCTTGATTCATTTTGACAGGTCCTTTAGACAAAAGAGAAAGAATGGATAATTGAAACCACAACCAAATTTCAATAAAAAACAACATTACTGTTACGAACACTGACAATGTAAAGTGACTAGCTAAGGCTACATACAATGTGTGCAAAGCACTGTGGTATTACCAAAGAATGAAAAACCAACTGAGACAACAGCGTATTATTAGCTTCTTTCCAAAAAAAAAAATATGACCACAAATTTTACTGAAATATATATGACACACTTAGTAAGAAAGATACAGATATTCTACTGAAGATGCCAAGATATAGTTCAATGGCCAAAAACCACCCTAAAATAAAAAATTAATCAGATTTATTAACCCTTCATTTATTAGTACTATGTCAAAGGTTGGGCAAGGATAGCCTAGGCTATGCAACCTCTAGGCTAGCCAAAAATCTTAGCCCAACCCTGGCTAGCCTATGAAAAATACACTAAATTAACAGAATCTATAAAACACCCCAAAAGACACCAATTAGGAAAATGTCTCGCTCAAGAATTCTCTCACAATAGCCAAGCTTACCCAAACTAAGTAACTACCACCACTGAAATCCTAAGGTAGTTTATATAAGGTACATGTGAATGTTTTTATGTATAATGAATGGTGTGTAGATAAAATTAACACAAACAAAATACAATGACCACAATAACCAGAGAAGCACAAACAGCAGTGGACAATGTTTTATTTTATATGGGTCAGTTTTTCTATTAACTGTGCTTACTAGTTCACTTAGTGCCAAGAAGCATTTTTTTTTTTTTTTTTTTTTTTGCTCCTACCCCGACTATTCAATCTTTGCTCCACACACGTATGCATGATTTGCACTTAAATGTGCACCTCAGCCATTTAATGCAGTTATGAGGACTTGTTTAGTCAGGAACAGAAAAACTTGGATGCACAGTCAACCACATGACAAACAGTAATTCTCAAACATTTAAATCAAACAGAATATTTACATTTAGTATTTGTATGTGTGCATGTGAACAATCATATAAATAAAAACTATTTGAAAACAATAACACAAGCTAGATGAATTTTAAACTGCCCTTAGTCCCCTTACTTCAATCACAGTATCCCTTGCAGCAGGTCAAGTCCTCTTAATTACGTAATAGTATTACAGTAAACCCCCGTATTCGTGGGGATGCTAAAAATCCACGAATACTTAAAATACCCTCCACGAATAGCTAAAATCCACGAATACTTAAAACCCCTCTAAAAACACTTAGAACTGCCTATTTTGATAGTCTAAACAAAAGAAAAACCCTCTAAAAATGCTTATACCTGAGTATTTTAATAGTTTTATCATAAAAAGTGCATTTATTTATGAAAATACAGTAATTAGTGAATATTTCGCAGTGAAAAATACCACGAATTTTCCATGAATAATGGGTAGATACGTTCCACAGAGAAATCTGTGAATACGTGAGTCTGCAAATCATGAGAACGCGAATACGGGGGTTTACTGTACTTTTCTATTTTTCTTGCATTAATACATTTGTGTAATAAAAGTACAGTATGTACAAACTGGGCAAATATAGATTAAGGCCTGGTGTTTTGCTGACCATATACAGTTATTACCATATATTTTTGCATATTAGGAGAAAGGACTGTTTAAAGGTTATCCATTATCCTGTAATATACAATCCAAAAAACAAAGGTAAGAAAAATATAAAATTAAAATTATCATTATTATTTTAATTTTTATTATTATTATTGTTATATAACCAGACCACTGAGTTAAGATCAGATATTACATTTAAAATACTAATACTCTATTTTACTTTTATAATGTACAGTCGACCCCCAGTATTCATGGGGGTTAGGGACTACAACCACCAGCGATAAGCTGAAATCCATGAGAGGTTGGTATCCCCAAAATGCTTATGACTACCTATTTTAATAGTTCAAACACCAAATATACCTTATACTATTATCCTAAAACACTAATATCATTTCAAAGTCATCTTACAACATTACCCTTATAAATATATGGCTTACAGCTATGTGTGAAAACTAATCAAGTTTGCCCTATATTCAGGCACAGCCATTTTCTCTCGTAGTATTCAAACCATCCCAGTTCCTTTTTACAGTGTAGATAGGGGAAACACTGGGAATTCACAAGCAGAGTTAAGTACTGTACCTAAATATTTAAATATGCACTGAAGAAAATACCAAATTTTAAATGCAATCAACGATGATGAAATATTCTCTTGTGTACTGTTGTGTGTGTTAATCATATTCAGAATCAACTAAAATTGTAATAAAAATGGTACAGTAAATCACGCAAAGAAAAAAAACTGTAATGTACATACCTACACACACACTCACTCGTACGCATCGTGAACTTCTTGCAGTTTTAGTTTTGTATTTTTATGTTTATGATACAGTAATTCATATTTCATTAAAGGATATGTAACAGTACAGAGAGAGGGGGAGAGAACTGAGGTTTGTTTACATCGGTAAAACGAATCTGGAAACAGCTGTTTTTAGTGATTTTGAGGGAATTTACTTAGGAAAATAATTTTTTTCTTTTTTTGCTGTGTTTACATTAACATTATTTAAAAATCATTTTTATATCATAAAAAATGTATTTAGTCATGAAAATAACATGAAAATGCAGTACAGTAATTAGCGAATATTGCTCTAAGAAAAAATCTACGAATTAGTGAATTTTCCACGATTTATTTGGATTTACGTTCCACAGAAAAATCCGCAACTAATTGAAGCCGCCAGCATTGAACCGCAATATAGCGGGGGTTCACTGTAATGCCTTAATCAAGGATCATAATTATTAACATCTTTCAGCAAAGGGCTGTTTAATACTTTCAAAAACAAAGTACCTTCTAAGAATAAATTTATTTTCATATATCTTGACTACAAGTGAATATTCTGTAACTGATAATAAAAACCATGATTTTCAATATTGTTGGAGGCGAAGATGAAGTAACAATTACAAAATTCTTTAATGTAAGGCACTAGAGCACATAAAAGAATTAAGAATAGTGTACAAGGGACTTAAAAAAAACTGTGCAACATTATAGAGTGAATACTGAAATCTCGAAACCCATCTGTGAAGACTCTTTGTCTCACCATTTTAGAGAACATCTAATCAATTAATACAACTACTTTAACAAGCAATACAGTAAATGGATTTTGTGGAAAACTTTTGCCAAAATGTAAGTTCAAAAATATTATGAAAACTAGAATGTTCTTACTTCCAACTACTAACAAACAAACTTCAGAAGGCCAGCTAAACTTAGCTTGTACTATGCCTCCTCCAAGGTAAAATGCTGACAGACAGCAGAATCAATACACAGTAAATCTTTCAACTTTATCTATGTTACCTGAGGTACTGCAGAAAAAGTTTGGGTAATCCCAGAAGATACAGGTGATGAATCTGGGGATGGTGGTGTGACTGGTGGAAGAGATGGAAGAGGTGGTTGCAAGATTATTCCACTGTTGTAGCTTGTAGGTAAGCTTTCCTGACTTAATGACAACCTGCAAAAAGTAAATATATTCAGCATTAATAGGTAATTTCTCTTTAAAGTTTATTCTTAAACTTATTTACCTTGGATAAAGAAACTGTATCTGTGCTTGTAAACCTACAAGATTAAATGCAGATTAACTCAATGTGGTGAACCACCGCTTGGCCTGAAGTGGTTAGCTTAACACAGAATGGAAAACAAAAACACAAGTTCTAATGTAGCTTTCATAAGGAGTGCAACAAGAAGTCCTCATTTAAATAGAAATGTCATCATCCATTTGATATTTCAGTCTAATACATTGAGGAGGGTGTTAAGCTATTCTAGTGAAAACAATGAAATTAAATTTTCTCAGTTCTTGCTGTGGTCATTCTTGATAAAAAATAATGTGACAACCTGATATAAAAAATAATGTGACAACCAAGTCCCATATCTACTCTCAAATGGTTTGCCAAAAGGATTTGTTAAAAGAAATGTGAAAATTGGATCAAATTAAAGAAGTTTAACAGCTTGAAACAAAGGAGGGCAGATAAAAATGAAATGTCAAAAGCAATGTACATGAAACAAAACCCAAACTAATAACCCTTTAACGCCGACTGGACGTATTTTACGTCGACAAAAGTTGCCAGTCGGGTGCCGAGTGGACGTAAAATACGTCTACTACAAAAAGTTTTTTTTAAATATTCGCGGAAAAATACTTATAGGCCTCGTTTGTGAAAAATTTTAAATCGCGCATTGAGGGATGCTGGGAGTTCACGGATCACGCTTTTGTTTTGTTTACAAGCGTGACCCAGCTGCGCATGCGCGAATTTCTTTCTTATCCCAAAAGAAAGCATCAGCTAACTCTGCTGAAAATCTCAGAAATTCTTTAGTCACTTTGTCGTAATTTTTGCACCGTTTTCTATTAGCCTTCATATAAAGTTTTTTTATATGAAAATGTGCACAATTTCATTTAGAATACAACAAAAAATAACTCATGGTTGTAGCTTTTATCAATTTTGACATATTTTCATATAAATCACGATAAGTGCCAAAACTTCAACCTTCAGTCAACTTTGACTCGACCAAAATGGTTGAAAAATACAATTGTAAGCTAAAACTCTTACATTCTAGTAATATTCAATCATTTACCTTCATTTTGCAACAAACGCGAAGTCTCTAGCACAATATTTCGATTTATGGTGAATTTTTGAAAAAAACTTTTTCCTTACAACCACGCTAACTCTGCTGAAAATCTCAGAAATTCTTTAGTCACTTTGTCGTAATTTTTGCACCGTTTTCTATTAGCCGTTACATAAAGTTTTATATATGAAAATGTGTGCAATTTCATGTAGAATACAAAAAAAATAACTCGTGGTTTTAGCTGTTATCAGTTTTGAAATATTTTCATATAAGTAAATCACGATAAGTGCAGAAGTTTCAACCTTCGGTCAACTTTGACTGGACCGAAATGGTCGAAAAATGCAATTGTAAGCTAAAACTCTTACATTCTAGTAATATTCAATCATTTACCTTCATTTTGCAACAAACAGGAAGTCTCTAGCACAATATTTCGATTTATGGTGAATTTTTGAAAAAAACTTTTTTTTTTTTATGTCCGCAAGATTATGAATTCATGCATCATTTTGTGATAATATTTTCTCTGTGTTGCTTTGATTGTTTTACAATTTGTTATATACCAAAATCATTGCAATTTAGTGTACAATACAATGAAAAAAAAAATAACTCAATAGCTTTAACCGTTTTGCTCACAGCGCGATTTGTATACAATTATATATGAATTTTTTTTGCACTGTCATATATTCCAATATTTATATATGATAATGATATTTTTTTTTCATTTCTGATGGTTGCATACTAAACTTCAGGCAATGAGAAAAAAGGAGCCAAAAATGAACCCTTAATCTTAAAAACTAAACGTGCTGTGATTTTTTTAAAAAACTTTCTTTCCACTTTGGCGCTAACTCTCAAACCACGCCGGCATACGGCAGACACTTTTGTAAATAGAGGCTCAGCGTTTAAGGGATAATATCCTATATAAATGCCCTTCAACATAAGACATAAAAAATATCTGAAAAATATGAGGGCATCAACCATACATCACTGCAACAAGAGCAAACAATGTTCACTTCCTGTGCATCTCTACAACAGTTCTGGTGCTTAAAAACTCATCTTGATAACTTTCTTGCATACTGAAAAAAAAAATTTGCAATTTTCCATTTCATAAACAAATAAAAAGTCTACAGTTATTTATAAAGGTTATTTTCTAAGATTTAATCTCATATTCAGCTAACACTAACTACTGTATTTATAGGCAAAAGATTATGAACTTCAAAAATCATCAAATCTTTCTAAACTGTTTTAATGTCCCTCAGGAATTCTATGATTAACCTTGAAACTTGTTGCACTTTTAATATTACCTTTTCAGTATCTGCACAAAAATATACTTTCCTACTTAATTTTGGAGAATCCTGCTACTTCTCTGTTTCCATAAGTGAGAGAGAAAGTGAGAGCGAGATATCCTCCCTATAAAATTAAAGCGAAATGACACTGGTCTACACAAAATAATTATTGTGACTTACCTAGCAGCTCCTTGCTCTCGAAGTGTAGGTGGTATATATGCTTCCTCTACAGAAGGTTGTGAAATGTAAGACTGAATTCCTCCATTTGTTGGAGCTGGTGCTTCAGATGCAGGCCATCTACCCTGGTTTTCCGTTGGCATAACTTCAATTTTGTGAATTTCAGCTGTAAAACAGAGCATAAATGATTATGTACCTTTTAAAAATTGTCATAATCTTCTTAACTAAAATCATAATCTTAACTAAGGCAAACTGAATGTAGCTTTAAAATTATTAAAACATATGTGATAAATTATGGTTTGGCAACAAAGCAGTGCTTAATGGGTGGTGGTAGGGAACCCTATCAACAGGCTTGACAATGAGCATCCACTAACTGCTCTCAGCTGAAATAAACTTTTCACCTGCTAAATCTGAAGACTGAAAATATGATATTGTGTCCTTATGTAATCATTTCTACTCTGCTTTTAGCAAAATAAATAGGGGTTGGAGCCAAGGAAATACAATTCTTTTATAATAAAGTGTTCTCTACAAACCCATTATTCATAAATTAGCCTCATTCAGGGCAAATGGTTCCCTGAACCATTTGATATTACAAGGAGAAAAGTCCCACTGAACATGACCAGCTTATGGTCCACTGGCCCCAGAGTACAGAACGTCATTCCTACATACAACTTCTGCAAAGTAGGTTCAAGGATTACTGCTGTTGTTTCCTATTATTAATTAATGTGCCATTCATTTGTTTTCATCATACATTTGTTCATTCACTTCACTTAACTTCCATATGTTGTACTTAGTGTTTAGTAAATTTATCCCTAAATTAGTTTTTTTTTTATGCCATACTTAACACTCCTGTGTTACTGTGAGTACTCACTTTCTCAGTAACTTTATGAGGTATGTCATTCCTTTAAATTAAGTATCTAATTTTTGCTTAGCCTTTTCTTAATTCTTGCCATGGTTTAACATGGGACCTTTGTAAAATAAGTTTTGTTCCTTTCCTCAGCCCTTACCAGGGCTCGTTTGTTTTGTCAGTAAAAATTTTGTCATTTCCTCCAGTGCACAATGACTTTTACTTCAGTTTTCCACCTCTATTCATTACTGCATGTTATTTTTGTTGCTTTAGTATTAAGATATATTGCAGCTGCCAATGTTTGGGGAGTAATTTTACCATAACCATGCCACAGTGTACTAGTGTGAGCACAAGTCTTAAGTCATGCACTTCATTTGTACTGTCCTTGGACAAGGAAGCATACTTGCCATGTCCTTTGTGTATGAGGCCAACAATATTTCCTTTAGCAGACTTGTCCAGTGTGTAAGGACTAGACTATGGATCACAGGTTACAGAGGAAAGCACATGAATGTTGAACATCTAACAGGGCAGCTGCAGTTCTTCTGATTCTTCCTTGTCATGCTGTCACCTGGTTGTAAAGTCTCAAGTCTCATATGAAGAGACTTCTTTGTCCATCATGGTGTCACTGCCTCCTGTCAAGAGCATTGAGTTACAGGAGTCTTCAATCTCAAGTTCCTATTTTCTTAAAGACAAAGTTTGCTCCACGGATGACTCCCTCTCCTTGTACTTTTTCCATTTACACCTTTGTTCTTCCTACTCTTCTCCCACCTCCTCCTCTAATTTCATCCAACCCTTCCCATTCATGGGAAATGCTTCATTCAGCTAATGTCTCTTTCTTTGTTAAGGACGAAGTTTTTGCTGTAGTTGATTTAGTCTGTGGAAAAGTTTCCTGCACGGTCACAATCCTCTGCTTCAAAAATACTGCCTGCTATCTCTTTGCCTTACATTACTACCTGTTGCTGCTTCAGTAACATCTACTGCGTGCCTGCCATTTCTACTTTCTGTGCGTGACTACTCCAGTGTATGTGACAGTTTCTGCCTCTGCTGCTCCTCCTGTACACACATTTACCTTCATGTATATGTATGGTTCTGAGCAATGATTGGCCCTGTGTACTTGCTGTTCCAGTTTACTTAGATGCCCTGTATACTCAGATGCCTCTGTGTAATCACTTTCAGTGTACCACTCTGCTCTCAGCGCATTGGTATTGTACTCTCCCACTTCAGGGTCCATCACTCGTTTAGTGTCATTTCCTTGGGTGCAAGCACTTTAACTTCTACAAGAGGATTACTGACAAAAGTTCTAAGAATTCAAACGATAATATAAAAGCCTTCAGAAACAAGTCTCAACTTCAATCACTGGCTCAACATAGCACTCACCACGAGAGAACTTGCCTTCCATCTCAATATTCTTGAAAGTCTACTACTTCATACTCGATCACAGGTCCTCGTTTGAAAAAATTCCACTACCCAGCAGCCTGGCTTTGCTTTTCCTGTGATGATTCCTTTGCCTAGGAGTATCTTGAAGCTCCCAGATTAAACACAGCCTTTCCATTAGAACTGGACTTGGAGTGATATCAAGTCCCAAAGTGCAGTGTTAACATGAACTTAAATCAATTTTTGGATGATGCTATTACCTGAACTACAGTATCGCAATTGGTTTCCTATTTGACTATGTAAGACAATGGTATCTTTAATATGAGCAAATAATTGTTTTCTATTAATATGAGCAAATAATTGTTTTCTATTTTATAGATAAAATTCACTGCATAATGCCCCAGAGTTATTCTTTACCCTCCAACTGGGCACAAACATCTTTCAGGAGTAAAGCTGTATAAAGTTAGGAACAGATGAAGTGAGAAAATGTTAACCTTGTAAATGGGGTTCCCTTTTAACATGTAGTAAATGTAACTTTCCTCATTTAATAATTATCAATTCACCTTAACTGATGAGCAAAACAAGATTTGTAATAATAAAATTTCATACATAGCCAATACATTACAGTACCTCAGACTTGTTTCTCTTATGTGCCACAAGTATGGTGAAGTCATGGTAGGAGGAAGGAAGATTACTTGCACATTCCTGTCTGTGGTTTTCATGGAATGGGGATGGCAGGGAGCGCTGTCACTAAGAAACATCTCTTCAAGGTATTTCTTCCTCTCAGGAATTAAACATTTCTTAAACCACTCCTAAAACAACTGGCCATCACCCAAGCTGCCTTACTGTATGGTCAAAGGGCTGTTATGCAATTCCTTTTATTCTTAAGGGTCTGCGAAGTGTTTATAGCCTACATGAAGTCTGCTTGATAATGTGAAAATACAGTACCATAGTGAGGCAATCTTTCCAAGCCTTGTATCTCAAAGCCTCTTCAATGAGCCACTCAAAGTCATTTGAGGACAATGACATTTCTTCCACAGCAACTGACATTGATTCTCTTGTAATTTTTAAGCACTTGGGGATACAGCTCCTAAGAGCCAGTAGTCTTAAAGGACTGTTCATCAAAAACAGTTCTTTAATCAAAAAAGTTCTTTATAATCGTCTTTCAAGAGACCATTTTTACCATTGTGGATGGTCATTCATATGGGATATTATTCGCCCAGCAGCAGTCCCTCAAGCTGTTATGAAACCCACGATCTTGTGAGTAAACCATTTTAAACTTTTCTCCTTTTTTCAGTTATTTTACAGGTTTTTTTATTTTTCAGTATCTGATGATAGTATTTTTACCAAACTAAGCACGGAGGGTGACAATGGGATCTCTGTTTAATTTAATCTTACCTAGTTTTTGCACTTTGCCACTACATTAGTTATCACTAGCCTTTTTATATATATATATATATAATATATATATATATATATATAATTATATATATATACTTTAAAGTATATATCAATGTGGTGAAAAATATTCAAGCAACAGGCCAGTGAAGGGGTTAAGAGACCATTTTACCACTGTGGGATCAGTGCTTATAGTCCCTAAAAGGTTAATTTAATCTTACCTAGTTTTTTTTGCCACTACATTAGTTATCAAGCCTGAACTTAGATTTAAAATTGACTGATACTTTAAAGGATTTCTTGGGCTGTGAAGAACTTTTTCTCTTACCAGTTTACTATTTGGTAGTAATTTTCACACAAACACCAAGACCTTAATAAGTTAAGGACAGTACATGCAAAGTAATATTACCCAGAAAAATGGAAAAGAATGGTACAATGCTCTCTCTTCATTTATGCTGATTTTGTTCATCACCAGGTAGGTGGCACATTAAATTTTCTAATTTGTGGGAATTTTCCTAGGAATTCTTTTCTAGAATATTTTCAAATTTGTATAAAAGAATTCTACACGTTTAAGACCAACTATAATGATGTCCTAAGTCGTTTATGTCTGACATGAAATCTTTCAGGACCAGGTTTTCTCTTATTCAAAATCCATTAATAAATACCAAACTTGAATTTAGGTATTGAATTTGCAAAAAAAAAAATAGCAAGTGAATATTTGGATTTGCAAAAAAAGAAAAATACCAGCACTTGCACGGTGCTTACAAAGAATATTACATTACTTCACTCTCAATACTTTCTAACACTTAGCTTAAACATTATGTGAAATACAGTGATTTCCACTATGGACTCAAGGGAGTTAAGATTGTACAGGAAAAAAAATACTTATAAACTTGATAACACAATGATTTCCTCAACATAACAATAAATTTAATGATAAATGATGCTTCAGACTGTGTATGTACTGTATTTAATAGGGATTAAATATGATACATTTAGATCAGTCTCATAAATGTGAGGGTGTACTGGATGCATGACTGCACACTTTAATCTTGTACATAGCACAATGTGGATCCTCTCATCTCCCGTACTCACAATGGCAATTAGCTTCACTTCCAGCTTGTCTTACTGAAGCATTGATTAGCCAAAAAAATTTGTTAGACTCTGCCAGGCTAGTGCATGTACAGTATATTGAAGTTTCTTGCCATAGTATCTTACTAAATCTTACTTAATCTCTTAAGGGATCTTACTGCAAGTTTCTACTGTGCTTTTCAACTCACATGGAGGATGACTTCTAAAAAGTTGGTGGCGGAAATCAGGTAAAAAGGCATCAATACGGTCCCAAGTGATAGTCCATAAACGTGTGAATCCATCTGCAGTGTGGAAGACCTGGGTAGTTTCCATCACCAACAACATGTTTTTCAAGATCTCCGGAATAGCATCACTCTGTAAACCATAAGACAAATAAGTCTGAGAACACTGAGATACAAAGAAACTATATGACATAGATGATGATATCTGTAATAGATGGTGATTGATGATATCTGGAATTAATATATGACATAGATGAAGATATCTGTAATAGATGGTGATTGGTGATATCTTGAATTAATATATGACATAGATGAAGATATCTGTAATAGATGGTGATTGGTGATATCTGGAATTAATCCAAGTTAAAAATAACAGACTTCTAATCATAAAAACAAAAAAGGCTGAGTACTGGTATTGTAGTTTGTCTTGATGTATATTAATATTGTTTTTGAAAAATTAAAAAATCCAAATGAAATTTTTTAATGAAAATTTTTAGACAATGCTATGATTTACAATAAACCCATTTTGTGCACATGGATTATACCAAACACTTTATTCCTCTTGAAATAAAGAAAAAATGGCTGTTAGCGCTGGGTACGTGCAAGGACCCCTACGCCCCAGGCAGTAATTAACCAGTATTTATGCAATCTGATCCATGAACTACAATAAGCAGACTGAGATCCAAGCAAGAACTAACACTAAATGATTTTGCATGAAAATTATTTTTTAAATTAAATTTGTTTCTCGACAAACTCTGTAAGGGCGTCAAATCGCGCCTCTCTTTCCTTGTGTTTCTCCCTTTCAGATGTACATTAATCACGTCATGTATTTTACCTGTCTTTATTTCAGATTCTTTGTGCACCTCATCTTATGTATCATTGTACAGCCTTTCTGCCGATATGTATATCTCTACCTTGTGTATGTCATGTAACAAATGTTGTACGTATTTTTATGCTTGCTAAAAAACACAAATCCTGTATGGATGCCGCAAGGTGTCTCGGGTCGCCCGCTACCTTTCCATCCGCTTTTTGTCTTATAAACACCTTTCGAGAATAATAAAGAATCTGTCTTTCACCACTGACTTTTCTTGAAGCCTCACACTGGTGACCCTATGTCAGGGACAGGTAGCACGGTTTTGGCCCAGCCATTAACGGACTAACTACGGCGTAAAGTTTAGGCCTCTGATAGCACCTTGCCCGACGGAAACCGTGCCATTAACAGACTAAATACGGTGTACCCAAAAGGGCACGTTTCAGCACTTCATTCGACCTCTCGAACAAATCAGCACCATTAGCGGACTCAATATGGCACATTTTCCCACATTTTGGTGCGTGAGCAGTCAAGATGTCAGAGGCAGAACCTCAATGCGAACCCACGAGCATCGTCTGCACGCCGCTCTCACCAACAAAGCCAGACACAGTCAAACTTCCCCCATTCTCGCGCCAAAACACAGCATCGTGGTTCCGGCACGTAGACGCACATTTTCGCATGGAGTGCATCTCAGACGATGCTACAAAATCGGACATGGTCATGACGGCACTCCCAGAAGAAGTATTCAATAGAATCTCCCCCTGGCTAGATGCCAACTAGACAAAGTCTCATACACAGAATTAAAAAACAAACTGATGAATTCCTACTCCATGTCCATGTCCAAGAGCGCAGTGTGCATTCGACCTGTTATCCCAGCCCCTCAGAGATGTATCACCCAGGGAAGCCTGGGACCAGCTGCAGGGGTTGGTAACACTCCCAGGTCGTGACGAGAATGGGAGGAAGAGAATAACTGACCTGACAAAAGCTATCTTCCTTCCGCACCTCCTGCAGGAAGTTCAGTGGCAGATAAGGGATGCAAGAACCTGGACATGGATGCCTTAATCGACGACGCCCAGGAACTATACGAGGCCACCAAGGCTTCGACACATGCTGCCACCCTGGGAGCCTGCAACCTGTCAGAGGAAGACAGCGACGACGATGGAGACATCAACGCCGTGTATAAGAAGAGACCGCCATTCAGAGAGCACAGGACATGGCTAAACCCGGCGTGGTGTTTCTACCATAGGAAGTTTGGGACCAACGCCAGAACCTGCAGGCCTCCGTGTTCTTTCACAAAAAACCACAAAGGCGGCCACAAATAACAGCTGTGGCTGCGAAACCCAACTGCCCCCGCCCAGCAGGGTTTTTCATCACAGATGAGATCTCCAAACGCTGCCTGCTGGTTGATACGGGGGCAATGCAGTCGATTTTCCTGCCATCCAGGGAAGGTTTAGAAAAAATACCTGACTCACTACCCTCCCTCATAGCAGCAAACGGAACTCCCATCGGCACTTATGGCACAACGAGCCGGGCTATCTCAATCCTGGGGTGCAGATACCACTGGCCTTTCGTCGTAGCGGATGTTAAGTTCCCTTTGCTGGGCGCGATTTCCTAGGGCACCACGGACTCCTAGTCGACGTCGCCAGACAGCACCTCCTCGACACAGGGACGTGCCATTCCCATCAGCTCTCCACCGGACCCAGGATGCCTTCCATATGCTCCGCAACCCCCAACAGCTACATGTCCCTCCTACAGGAATTCCCGGATGTGTTCAAACCAGAACTGCACCAGTCACCTGGGGCTTCGGCAAAGCATGGCATCTTCCACCACATCACCACGACAGGCCCACCAACCCATGCCAAGCTCCGACATCTGTCCCTCCAGAAGTTACAAGACGCCAAACAGGCCTTCACAGAAATGGAACGCATGGGCATTTGTAAAAAGACATCAAGCCCGTGGGCGTCCCCTCTCCACATGGTAAAGAAATCCGATGGTTCATGGAGGGCCTGTGGGGACTATCGGTGCCTGAATTTGGTAACAACACCAGATCACTACCCCCTGCCTAACATGCAAGACCTGACAGGCGCCCTCCACGGAGCCAAAATTTTCTCCAAGATGGATCTATTGAAGTCGTTCTTCCAAGTCCCTGTGCATCCTGACAACGTCCCAAAGACCGCTATCATCACGCCCTTCGGAAGCTACACATTTTCCTATTCCACCTTTGGTCTCAGGAACGCAGGCACCACCTTCCAGCGCCTGATGGATACCATCTTGGGAGATCTTCCCTTCTGCATCTGCTACATTGACGACATCCTCATTTTTTCCAGGTACCCAGAGGAACACCTTCACCACGTCCGCACCATCGTGAAACGCCTGCAGGACAGCGGATTAGTTGTCAGGTTCGACAAATGCATCTTCGGGAAAGAAAAAGTAGACTTCCTGGGCCACAAGATTTCCCCAGCAGGAGTGCGCCCCCCCCGCCTCCAAATTAAAAGCTATAGAAAATTTCCTGGAACCCCAAACCATCAAGGCCCTTCAGGAGTTCCTTGGGATGATAAATTACTAACGGCGCTTCATCCCAGATGTCGCCCACATCGTGTACCCCGTGACGTCAATCCTGAAGGGGAAACCGAAAACACTAACGTGGGAAGCTCCGCAGCAGCAGGCATTCATCCAGACGAAAAGGGCCCTCTCCAGTACCACCACCTTAACTCACCACAACCCCACTGCTGCCCTCAGGTTGACAACGGACGCCAGCAACATCGCCTGTGGTGCAGTACTAGGGCAACTGGTGAACAGCATACCCCAGCCCTTGGCCTTCTTCGGCCGCAAGTTTTCGCCAGCCGAGACCTGCTACAGCGCCTTCGACAGAGAGCTGCTGGCTATCTATCAGGCCATGTGGCACTTCAAGTACCTGCTGGAGGGAACCGAATTCACAATCCTAACAGACCACAAACCCGTGGTGCAAGCATTTGCAAAACAGGGGGATGCCTGGTCTGCAAGACAACAGCGGCACCTAACCGCCACCTCCGAGTTCAGTTGCACCATCAACTACATCCCTGGCAAGAAAAACCCAGTGACGGATGCTCTGTCAAGAATAGAGATCAATTCCCATCACCTCGGCATCGACTACGAAGACCTCGTGAGGGAACACGCAGCGGATGCGGAGACGGCGGACTACAGGACAGCAGTGATGGCCCTCAAGTGGGAAGACGTGCCCTTAGCAAACTCGGACACAACTCTTCTCTGCGAAACCAGCACAGGCCGCCCGCCCAAGCCCCCTGGTGCCCGCATCAAGGTGGAAACAAGTGTTCGACATCATCCACGGCCTCTCCCATCCATTGGGGCACACAACGGCACGCCTCATGACTGACAAGTTTGTCTGGCACAGCATCAACAAGGATGTCCGCCACTTGGCAAGGAGCTGCATCCCATGCCAGGCGAGCAAAACATCCTGGCACAATGAATCTGGGATCGGCGACTTTCCTCAGCCTTGTCGGCGGTTCAGCCACACCCACATCGACGTCGTCGGGCCCCTTCCGCAGTCAGGGGGAGCCAGATACCTCCTGACAGTCATAGACTGCTCCACCCGCTGGCCCGAAGCAACCGCCATGGATGGGGCATCAGCGACATCATGTGCAGAGGCTCTCCTCTCCAGTTGGGTAAGCAGCTTCGGAGTGCCAGACAGCATCACTACGGACAGGGGACCTGCCTTCCTGTCAGAGCTTTGGGTCTCCTTGACACGCCTGATGGGTACAACTCTACACAGCACAACGGCATACAACCCTGCAGCGTACGGCATGGTCGAGAGGGCGCACTGCTCTCTTAAAGCAGCTGTCATGGCACGCTGCACCGACGAGAAGTGGAAGGAACAGCTGCCCTGGGTCCTGCTGGGTCTCCGAACCGCACCAAGAGCAAATGGCGACGCTTCCCCGGCTGAGAAAGTCTGCGGGGAAACACTGGCCGTACCTGAAGAGTTCTTCCCGCCATCAGCTGACGGCGCCGACACCCCGCCTCCCGAGGTTGAGGGAACTCACACAAAGGTTCACGCCCTGCCACAGGACCTTCACCGACAGACCGTCACCTACAGCCCACCCGCCTTACATTCCTGCGCCTATGTCTTCGTCAGGGTGGACGCTCGCCGCCCACCCTTAACCAGGCCCTACAGGGGGCCCCACCGAGTCATCAGGCGGCCAGCAAAGCATTCCTCCTCGACATCCACTGGAGGGAGGACTGGATCACCGTTGACACACTGAAACCCGCATTCCAGTTAGACAGCGAAGTTTGCGTAGAAGTAGGCAGGCACCCCAGAGTTCCCCAGCAATACCTGCCTGAAGGCGCACCCTCTTCCCCACCAAAGCGGGGCCTGGGATGGCCCAGAAAATGCATCCAGCTGTCCCCAGGTGTCAGCTCCACCCCACGCCCATAGTTCTCCAGAAGCAGGAGCCAGCTCTGGATGCCTCAGTACCTCCATGATTAAGGTGCTTCATCCAATAATTGCTCCTCTAATTAATTGTCTTGGGGGGGGGGGGGGAAGTATTTGTAAGGGCATCAAATCGCGCCTCTCTTTCCTTGTGTTTCTCCCTTTCAGATGTACATTAATCACGTCATGTATTTTACTTGTCTTTATTTCAGATTCTTTGTGTACCTCATCTTATGCATCATTGTACGGCCTTTCTGCCGATATGTATATCTACCTTTTATATGTCATGTAACAAATGTTGTACATATTTTTATGCTTGCTAAAAAACACAGATCCTGTATGGATGCCGCAGGGGGTCTCGGGTCGCCTGCTACCTTTCCGTCCAATTTTTGTCTTATAAACACCTGTCGAGAATAATAAAGAATCAGTCTTTCACCTCTGACTTTTCTTGAACCTCACAATCCCATCATACAGGTATTTCCCCAGTTACGATGGGGGTTACGTTACAAAAACCCCCATTGTTTCTTGGAAAAAACATAACTTGAAATTAGCCTAGCCCACACTAGGGTATACAGTACAATCTGCAGTAAACCCCGTATTCGCGGGGGATGCGTAACCCCCCGCGTATAGCTAAAATCTGCAAATACTTAAAACTCCTCTAAACACACACAGAACTGCCTATTTTGATAGTTTAAACGCCAAAAAAACCCTCTAGAAATGCTTATACCTGAGTATTTTAATAGTTTAATCACAAAAAGTGCATTTAGTCATGAAAATTATATGAAAATACAGTACTTAGTGGATATTTCTCATTAAAAAATACCGCGAATGGGCGAATTTTCCGCAAATAATGGGTATATATGTTCCACAGAGAAATCTGCAAATAGTGAGACTGCGAATACAGGGGGTTTACTCTATACACATACGATAGCTTAGCCTACACTATACCCACAGCCTACCATGGTTTTGTGACCATTAATGTATTTTTATACAGCAACTTCCCTATCAGTTGGTTACCATATTGTATTACCATACACAAGATAAAAATGTGTAGGCTGTGTGCGAACTATACACCTAGGCTAGCCCAGGTGTTACACTCACAGTATCCATTTGCAAAATCAAATAGGCTGTTACATCTGTATTTAAGATAAAGGTATTGGTAATGAAACTTATTTTACTTACAGAATCCATTAATACTGTATTATTATACTCATATATTATCATCATAATACTGTATGTATAAAAAAACAATCGTCCTGCTTGTGGTGATAAAGTGATTCTCAGAATTGGCTGATTCAGCCTACTACTGAAAGAATTAGGAAAATAATTTTTTTAGTTGCTAAAAGAAACTAATGTATTAATGGAATTATTATTATTATTATTATTATTATTATTATTGAGCATATGTAAAATGGGTATACAAAGGTAAACTGATATACTTTATGTTAAAGTAAAATCAGTAAAATCCCTCACAATTACAAAAGAGATGGAGGAAAAGGGGTTAGTCTATTGTAATTTGGTCTCAAAAACAGGACTCGCAGGATACACAAGATACATGATAAAATAATTTTTTAAGGGTGAAAATTTGGGGATGATACGCAAGATCGCATGTTACACGAGTTATATATGGTAAGCAAAAAATTAGATTTATCCATAATTTAGTAAACCCCCTCAAGACTTCTGCTTTCTTTCCTGAATCACAGTTTGTGACCAATATCTTTATGAGGGCTGTTATTTTTCATTAGCATGCTAATTTCTTTAGTGAATTTCGGCAACAGAACCAAGTCATTTTATGAATTAAACCTTCCTCCTCCTTTAGGACTTGTATGAGTTTCCAAATATTTAAAATGAATTGCACCTGCAGAGCCATTTAAAGCAGTATGACATGCTTCTAAAACATTGCAGTATTTATTTTGGGGAAATCTTGACCCTCCATACAGTACCATGTCCTCTCACAATGCATATATAATTCAAAGCAAAATAAGTGATGAATTCCCTGGGTATTTCCTCATCATCAATCAAAGTTTCATATACATCTTCAAAGTCAGCAATGGAAAGAGGAGCTAAGAAGCATCTTACTTTCAGACAAAATTCAGAGTTAGTACATTATTTTTCCTTCGGTCCTAAATCACTAATTTTTCTAAACATTTGACTGACCAAGATGACACAGAAACCCTACAACTAATGAATTTGATAATGCGGAATTAAAGGCTTTATGAATTGAAACTTCAAAATCAACTATGACCTCACATGGGTCTATTAGTGGTTGTATAGATTTCTGATGCTTGAAAAATAATTGCAATCTCTCACTTGACCATGAACACACAACATATGAAACAACTGATATGGCACAATTTTAAAGGTCAATTGCACAACCAATGACAACATGATGCTAGATCATGAAAAGCACTGTTGACTCTCGGCACCTGAATCATGACTTGGATAATGTTCACCATTATTAAGCATAATATATTCAGCAAGCATTTCAAAACCATGTCTGGTATCCAGATTAACATGAAACCCAGAATTCTTTTGCTAGCCATTTGAATAGTCTCTGAAAATATAGGCATGTGCAGAAGTTTTGAGCTCAGTTAACTGTGAACACTAACTGCCACAGTACTATGCATGCTCAATGTCAAGCATTCCACTGCTTTCTTCACTTCAGCAACTGCTTCTCTAGCATTATATTAGAGTACAGTACTTCATCAGGATTAAAGTGATCAACAGACACATAAAAAATTTCTAGAGCAATGCTTTCTACACGGTATGAATCTGCCACGAACACGTTTTTTCACTTCACCAGTAGTCCTTTATCCAGCTTCATATTTTGATAATAGAATTTGTAGTTATTTTCATCATTTTGTTTTCAGGAGACACCAACAACTTTGCCATTTTTGTGTTCAATGTGTGGAGATATAAGCAACTACCCAGTATTAGTAATTGTGCTACCTCCATTTTAGAAGCTTGAGTTCCTTTAGAACCCATTTTCACAGTAATTTTTTTACTTTATCACTCATTTCTATAGATGAATGATTTTTTCACATATCTGGAAAAAAGAAGTTGACCCAAAAAATTGTTGGAAAACAAGACATAGAACAAAAAAATGCAAACCAGAATTCGAAACATCACTCCACATACCAAACACAAATTTACTGACATCCAGATTAAGTTTAAAAAGCAGAGAAGGCGAGAGGGTTCTGATCTCACTGACAAGCACAGTAACTTGTACTGCTCACATGCCCTTGAAATAAATTGTACGATTCAGAATGGAATAAAATTTCTGGTTCCTTGTCCTCTGATATGTCCCTTAAACAAGCATGCAAACCAAAGGAATTCCTAGACCATATGTATTTTTAGGCACATCCATACAAATACTAAATGTGGCCAAGTGTTGTATTATTTCACTAATAAGAAGAGCAACTGTGTTTTAGCTTTACATGGTCATTTACTCCAGCCACTGGGACTTATGTAATCTGGTTATCTTTGGTGGTTTTGTAACATGGATTCCCCAAGGCCCCAAAAGAATTTAACTTTCTGGCAGGAGAGTAGAACAAGTAAAAATAATATAAGAAAATTAATAATAAAAATAATAATTATTTATATGTGTAAAGATGATCCATTTTAACTGACATAAGTGTGAAAATATTTTACTGGCACTTCTGGAGAGACTTGAACATCTTGTTCTTATCCTGAAAATGGATCCTCCCAAAAATCAGGTGAAAAGAATGACCAAGTGTTGAGCTTTGACTGTGAGACTAGCTTGTCATTCAGCAAAAATATATCCTGGAAATATAAACATCAACTCAGAGTAGGAGCACGAGAGAGAGAGAAAAGAGAAAGGGCAGCCTTTACAACACTGGCTGCACTTCTATATGTCATCCAGCTCTTGCCATCTATACAATTATTCTATGTTCTGAAGACTATCATGTGGTCTTTCTCACTGAGTGGCTAATATCCTGATTACTAAATCAGCTCTGGATATTGGAGGAATTCAGGTTAATGCCTTTCTAGTCCTGGCTTTGATCTTCAGAGCAGTCCTTTTGACAGAGCAGCCCTGAGCTGTTGCAGATTATATGGCAACATGCCTCTTTCTTGATGTAGTGTCTGTTATTGAGCATTTACCTGTATAACTCTACTGTGCATAAGTGGTAACGGCGTAAGGAACTACAGCAGAAGGAGCAGCAATGGGAGGAGATTGGTCTCTAGATGCTGCTCTGATCATCAGAAATGGACCTGACCTTAAAGCTGGAGTGGCTCTATTACTAGAGCTGGTCTAGCTGCAGCCTTCATTTATAGAAATAGCTCTGGTAAGAATACTAGTTGGGTCTCTGGTCACAGTCTCAGTCCTAGAAATGGCTTTGATCTAGAAGGCTTGGGAGGCTTTGACGAAGAACACTGGAATGGTTCTCATCTCTGGTCTGGTCAAAACTTCTGCAATTGAAGCAGTTCTAATTGGGTAATCTGGAATGGCTCTGGTCCTGGAAGCTACTGCAGCTCTGGTTGTGGCTCCTATCACCAGTGCTCCCCTGGCCTCGTTGGGTTCTTGTCTTAGGTAGAACAATTATGTTGGATACCATAAACTCACAGAAATTCAATATACTACATTAGTTATCTAAATATACCCTATATGCATTATGCACATAGTTTGTAGCCTACACATACAGCAACTGCAATTAACCCTTAAACGCCGAGCCTCTATTTACAAAAACGTCTCCCGTATGCCGGCGGCGTTCGGGAGCTAGCGCCGAAGCGGAAAAAAAGTTTTTTTTTTTAAATCACAGCACGCTTAGTTTTTAAGATTAAGAGTTCATTTTTGGCTCCTTTTTTTCTCATTGCCTGAAGTTTAGTATGCAACCATCAGAAATGAAAAAAATATCATTATCATATATAAATATTGGAATATATGACAGCGAAAAAAAAAACATATATAATTGTATAAAAATCGCGCTGTAAGCAAAATGGTTAAAGCTAATGCGTTTACTTTTTTTAAGTTGTATTGTACACTAAATTGCAATGATTTTGGTATATAACAGATTGTAAAACAATTAAAGCAACACAGAGAAAATATTATCACAAAATGATGCATGAATTCGTAACACACGGACGTAAAAAAAAAGTTTTTTTCAAAAATTCACCATCAATCAAAATATTGTGCTAGAGACTTTCCAATTGTTTCAAAATGAAGGAAATTGATTGAATATTACTAGACTGTAAGTTTTTTAGCTTACAATTGCATTTTTTTTACCGATTTTTTTTTCTATTTATCGTTATTTATATGAAAATATTTCAAAAATGGTAAAAGCTAAAAGCATGATTTATTTTTTGTTGTATTCTACGTCCTGTTGCCTCACAAATACGCAAACACTCGCCAAAGTTCTGCAAAACACGGATGCGTCAAGATATCGCTCTCCGAATATGCGCCGCTGATGCTTCCTGGTGCGAGAAGGAAGAAATTCGGCGCATGCGGCGTCTGGGTGACGTTTATAAACAAAACAACAGCGTGATCCGTGAACTCCCAGCATCCTCAAGGCGGCGTGATTTAAAACCTTTCGCAAACTAGGCCTATAATTATTTTTCCGCGAATATTTAAAAAAACCATTTTTAGTCAACGTACCATACGTCCACTTGGCACCCAACAGACAATTTTAGTCAACGTATGGTACGTCCAGTAGGCGTTTAAGGGTTAATACAGAATTCACTTTATTGTACCACTCAATGCATTAATCTCGAAGTCTATAAATCCACTGAATCACATGAACAAGTTTAAGACAAAAACAAGCATTTTCTCAAAGTATATAAAAAATATTGTACATACAACATGTGTGCATGCTCTTGGGAGAGTTTGGATATTCTGGCTATGTAGACAATACCAGTACAGTACATAGTCTATCTCCAGTTCAAAATTGATGAATCCTCATTTACATGTGCAATGATCTGGTAAACTGGTAATTCTTTTATGAAAATCACTGCTTCATTACAAATGCCATTACTTTCAAATGAATATGACGTATCATTTGTATCAATCTACTACTAAAAATAGCAATGTAGATTTTATATTTCAAAGAAATTTATTAAAATGAAATATTATGGATAGCTCTTGAATCATGGCCAGGTTAGGGACCTTTTGATTTATAACATGACTAATGACTGATTGCCATGTTTCTGTTAAAATTTTTGTAAATCAAGGTACTGAAACATTCGATGAATATTATAACTGATTAAAATACTGTGCAATGTCCCTTACATGCCTAAGAAAAATTGCCGTCTTACCAAATGAATACAGTCTCTGAGGATGTTTTCTTTTATACAAAACTTTATATTTAAAAGTTAATGCAATTGGTGTTGAAATAAAGTACTATAACTTTAGTGAAGAAACTTCATACATGAATGTATTAGCAAAAAAGTACAATATTTATTGAATGGCATATGGTTTACCAGAAACACAGTATGCTAGCTCAATAACACCTACTCTAATGATCATTTCTCTCTCACTTCAGATGCAATCATTATCATGGCAAGAATGGACTGTACTGCGAGCAGAAACTCTTCATGAAGCAATGTGTTAGTAAAAATACACTATCTCTGGAAACTTGTGTATGACAGATTTCCCAAAACTTCCCATGGCCTAACATTCATACCAAATGATAATGTCTCTCCCTCTCTCTCTCTCTTTTGTCTGACAAAAAGTTACCTATTAACATTCAGAAGCAGAGTATTATCCAGTGAGAAAAATATATACAAATACTGCTGAACACTAATGCAAGAGATGCCCATGCAGTATGTGTGCTCACCAAGTGATCAGAACGATGCGTATTGAGGTATTTGTCCATAAAATCTAGAATTGTGAGCCACAGCGCAGTAAATGTAGGAAGTGTCAGCAGTGGAGTCAAGTGACGAAGGTATACCTGAAAAAAAAATTATCACCTTGATGAATTAAGTTAATTCTTAAACAACCCTTTCAAAAAGTTTTCTTTCATACCAGAAATAATGCCTTCCACATTTACGATGTCCAGATTTCACAAAGAGCAGTCTAACTAAATAAAGTACAAACACTGATAGCTGCATAAGTATCCAGAAATGTAATAAAGTCCTGAAAACTGAAAAATATGTCAGCTTGCAAATTAGAACTGGATGTAATTTTTTTTTATTTACTCATTCGTTGCTTCTATACATCTTTTTTCAAGTTTTTAAAAATGCTATGGGTTTAATGTACCAAAAGTTCATTATAATGGTGATGTTCTGGTTCTTTGCTCTACTGGAAACTGAAGAAAAATGCATGAAAGAGAAACAAGTAATGGAAAATTTTTTAGGGGACTGTTAAACTTTTTCAAAGTGAATAAGATCAAAATAAAATCTACTTCAGTAAGATCAACTTTGCTTAGAAATACTTTTTAAGATCAGAAATTACTTGGAGGTTTTATTTATCTTCTTATACTGAGGTATAAAAAACTGCTATTTTTATAATAAAATTGTTTTATATGTACTTACCAAGTAAATTACATAGCTATAGTTTCTAAATTGTGCAGCAGCTTAAATTCAAGATTTGCAGTAGAGCTTCAATTGTTTAGTGTAGGTGACTAGTCCCGCCCACTAATGGGAATACCAGGAACGACTTGGCAGACAACCTCATTCTGTTTGTGCCTTATGTCTATCAGAGGGGAGGAGGATGGGCTCTGATTCTGTAATTACTTGGTAAGTATATATAAAACTTAATTTTATTATAAAAATAGCCTTTTTATATAAGTAACTTACCAATACCAAATAATTACATAGCTGAATCCCACATTGACAGGAAGTGGGATACATGAACATATTCTACTCCAAAACATTAAATCATGTAATGAATTTGAAACAGAAAAGTTACTAGCACTGAAAGCAATGCCTGTCATTTCTTTATCAGTTAAGAGAGCTACTGCAAGAGATTACTGCCTCTGGTTAGTGCTCATCTTAACCTGTAGTGGCATGGCGGTATAGCCATGGAGCACCTCTACTTAAGTGGGAGCTTTGCAGCGAAGGAGTATTCTGATGGCTAGCAAAGCATCAATAGGTGCCCTTGCCCTGGGTGCAGTACCAATATATAACACAACCAGATAATACTGTACCATCACCTACACTGAAATAAAACCACAACCCGTCCACTGAGAGTGGTGGGTGCTCCAGGCACATTGTACCCCCCCGGCTCCCCAAAACCCAACACCTTACTACAAGGTGAAGAGATGGTAGGAGAAAATCCCATGCTTCCTTCCCGCAATACCATGCCAGCTACTTATGATGGTCGCAAGGTTTTGCAAAATTGTAACACTTTTAACTTTCATTAAAAATAGTGAGAAGCGAAGATCGATTACACTTCAAGTAGGTCGACTGCAGAATGGAAGTAATGGGCATATTGTGCCTATAAGCTAACGAGGTAGCAGCTGCTCTAACATCCTTAGCTTACAATTAAAATAAGCAAAATGCTCTCCTGAATCTGAGAGAAGTCTCAGAAATAAAGTCCATTTAGGATGAAGGACAATGCGTTCTTAGTCAGAGGTCAAAATGGGTCCTTGCCAGAACACTATATAGGTTGTGGATGACCCTCTGCTCTTCCAGTCCTGCTCGGGTAATACCTGAAAACCCCAACTGGACAGGGGGCTCTCTATTCTTCCTCAGAGCCAAGGATGTCCGTTAAGTTCTTAAGGAAAAAGAACGGATCCAGGTCTTGGATAGGTCCTTGTTCTTGGCTAAAATCCAAGGGTAAACGAGCAACATGTGTCTCCTTGTGAAAAAAACCTACTCTAGAACGATGGCTCGTATCTCACTAATGCGTTTTAGCAGAAGCCAAGTTCACCTTTACTGAGAAGGGAAGCATAGTAAATCAAAAAAGGGACCTGTCAGTCACTTCAACACTACGTCCAGGCTCCACGAGACCGGATTTCCTTCCTTGCTTGAACTAGTCAAAGGATTTGATGAAGTTGGTTAAAAACTGAGTTAAATGTAGCTCAACATCCTTTAATGGAGAAATACCAGGGATTCTAGATCTCCTCAGACAAAAAAGGCAATCCACAATTCGGGTCACAGATGCCTTAAAAGGAGAGACATAGAGTCTGAGACACCAGCTACAGAAAATTGCTCACCTATTCTGGTAGACAGAGCTAGGAGATTGACGTCTGCATTTCCAAGTCCCTATAGTGCGTCTAAAAAAACCCCTTCATTCCGACAAGCTTCTGGACAGTCGGAGGCCCATCCGGACAAGAGCAAGGTTGACTGAGTAGAAATGGATGGGGAAGGAGTCTTGGAGAGTCCACCAACAACATTGGCAGGTTAGGAAATCATTACTTCATGGGCCAGAACAGGGCTATGAGGGTCATCGTAACGTTGCGATGAGTCTGAAACTTGTTCAACACTTACTTGACTATGCTGAAGGGTAGAAAGACCTAGGGGTCCAAATTGGACCAAACTCGCAGCATGGAGTCTGCTGCCCATGCTAGAGGGTTTGGGGCTGAAGAACATATAAGAAGATGAAGGTTCCTTAAGGTGGCAAACAGGCCCAAAGTCGGCCTGCCCCATAGATTCCACAGATCCTGACAGACCAGGGGATTCAAGGCCCACTTGGTGGTAAGAACAAGCTTCTGGCAGCTCAGTTCGTCTGCCAGAACTTATTAGTTGGCCTGAAAAAATCAAGAGACTAGAAAATCCAATTTTGATTGTCCACTGCAGAAGTTCTCTTGCCGTTTGGTGGAGAGAAAATGAGAGAGTGTCACCTTACTAACGCAATGAATGTTAGGACTGTGGTCTAGTCTAAATGGAGTACCACAGTCTAGGAGTGAACTACGGTTGAGAAGCACTGAAGCCCTACGCAAACTGCTTTCAGCTCTCTGATGTAGATGTGAAGGCTTCATTCTCCCGGGGACACGTCCCAGAAACTTCCCGATTCCCCAAGCAGGCTCCCCAACCCCTCAAGAAGGCTCCCCAACCTCAATCAAGGTGTTGAGAAGAAGTATAAGCCTAGTCTCAGAGGATGAAGGAACTTTCCTTCCGAAAGTTAGTTCGGATAGCCACCATTGCAGGTCTGACTTAAATCCGGGGCTTTGAGAAAAAACAATGGTGTCCAGCTGTGTTTCCCTGTCCCAGTTGGTCTTTTGGTCAAAACTTGAAGCATTTTTCCTTCGAAGGGAATTGAAGAAGTCAGTTGTCCAGGAAAACTGATGTTCATGGCCAGAAAATGAAGTAAAACGTAAGCGGAGAGAGGACTCAAGAGATGACTAGTGCCATAGAGGCTGAAGCCTAGATCCCCGAACTGGAAGATCCTGTCTCGTATGATGGACCTGAGATACTCTCTGAAGTCTGTACGTGGACATGGAAGGAAGTATCCTGCATATACAAGGTCTCCATCCAATCACCCTGGAGAATGGATGACAGGACTGTCTGGTTCATCTCCGTCTTGAACTTCGCTCTCTATTCAAAGAGAAAAAGGGGGTTGTGGGCCATGCAAGCTCGCTGACAACCCTGCAGACTAGCAAGCAACTGAGCGAACTTGCAGATCATTGTGCAGACTCACAGACAACTGTGTGGACTAGCTACCGACCCTGCTGACTCTTGACAGCCATGCAGACATGTGGACATCTGTGTGGGCTTGACTTCCTATAAGGACTAAATAACGTCTTGCATGGACTCAATGACACCTTGTACAGACCGAAAACATATCCAGAAGTGTTTGTGGCAGAAACTAATATCTGGCATGCTTATAAAATGCTTGAAAAGTCCATAAGAGACACAAAAGCCTGGGCATGAGATAGCAGTGTCCTCGTCCAAAACCAGGAGACGAATTCTTCTGGCGTCAGACACAATCCTCTAAACATAAAAAAAAAAAAATAGTCCATAAGCGGGAACTAGACGTTCAGCGGTGGGAGCCTGGTACTGGCTAGATAGTGCTGAGCGCTCTGGAACAGGTGTCGGGCGTTCAGGAATCGGCCCCAGGCACCAAAAGTTGGCTCCAGGAGCTCAGAAGTTGATTCCAGGCGTTCAGGAATGGACGCCATTAGAAAGCGCTGGTCCGAGATTGTACATGGCACTTTCTCTTCTTGCTTGGAGCCCAAGTACAGTTTTTCAACAAAAGAATGCTCAGGAGAGAAGGTTTCGCCATTCCATAGGAAGTCGGACTAAGCAAGTGACAGAGGGAACCATAGCAAAAGTGCAGGTATGCTGTGAGATGAAGCTAGCCTCCTTACCGCTTGACAGGAAGCGGAGAACAGCAATCGTCATCTGTGTGTATCTTCAGTGGCCGTGAAGAACCAAAAAATGTTACGGTGCTTACTGTCTGCGCTGGAAAACTCAGAACTAGATGAAAACTAGAGGAAGAATTGCAAAACTTTAATATGAAGTCTGTCTAGCTTGACTAATGTCTTGGTGGAAGACAGAGCCTCCAGGAGACTCACCCACTAATGTTCTGAGTAAGAAGAAAAAAGGGGCTAGAAATTAGCGGACTGTCTTAAAGTACCTGTGATTCTCTTGGCAGACGGAAAGCCCGAAAATTCCGAGCGTTGAGACTGACATCCAAAAAACTGACTCTTGCGACGGAGGCTGTGTTTTGAGGAGAAGGTGATGTAGGTCTGCAGGCAAAAATAACAGGGCTGATTGTGACTGTGTGGCTCTCACAGTAGTAAAGGAGCACCAGAGCTCTCTCTTCTTGAGATTCCAAAGAAAAGAGCAGAAATCTCTAAAAACCATCTCAACGGTCCTTGTCCGTACAGGACAGGACTAAGAGACAATCCAAGGCAATATCTCTTGGTAAATACTTAAGAGTCCTCTGACTTCTTAGCCCGTGCTCCTGCTGCCAGTCAAGAAAAAACCTTTTACTTCAAAAATCTTGACAAGATCTTCGACATGGAGGTCTAGTTCCATCGAAGCACCAGAGGAAGGAAAGTCCAAAGACACTTGTCTTGCTCCCTTTTCAACAAAAGTCAAACTCCCAACTCCCTGAGAGACTTCTCATAAATTCGGGACACAAAAGTCCCTGTCTGCAAAGGACAGGACTCCGAGACACTAATTGTTGCTAAAAAGGGGGCAACGTCGGCTCATCTTGAACTCTAGGCGAAGGTGGAACAGACTGAAGACAGCCAAAACGCTTGTGAGCAGTCTGTATGGTGCTCAGAGGAGGGGGTCTGATACCGAGGAGTTAGCACCTGGTGATCGAGGAGGGCCAGGCATTCAATTGGAGACTGGCGCTCAAGAAAGAACAACAGTGTGTTCTCAGCAAAGATGGGCACCAAGCACTAAAGAGGGACTGGCGCCAGACACTAGTAGGCTGGAGCCAGGAGCATGAGAGCAGGCGATGGGAGCTCTGTAGGTTGGCGCCGGTTACAAAAGAGAGTGCCAAGCGCCTGGGAACTGGTGTCAGGTATTTGGGAATAGGCGCCAAGAGAACAGGAACTGGTGCCGGACACTAGCAGGATGGCACCAGGCGCTCAGGAAGATGTCAATTTGACGAGTGATGATAACACTACACATCGATCAAGACACCTTTCCAGTGGCTGTCTGCCAATACCTGGGAATGTACTACAGGTTCAACTGAGGGGCCAACTACCTGGGGGCAAACCCCCTTGGACTCCCTTGGACCACCAGTATGTCTCCACCCAGGTTTAGGGGAATATGGCGGGGACTTCAGGTCTAGGAGATCCGACAGGCCAAATACCCACCTCCTCCACTACACATCCATCAAGACGCCTTTTCAGTGGCTGTCTGTCGATACCTGGGAATGTGCAACAGGTTTGACTGAGGGGGCAACTACCCAGGGGACTTCCCACCAACCTCCATTAGACTTTCAGTATGCCTCCTCCCAGGTTTAGGGGAGTTTGACAATAATTTAGATCTAGGAGAACTGGCAGGTCAGATAATCACCTCCTCCACTGCACTACACTTCACTGTTACAAGGTTAATTTTTTGTTAACCTAGACACAAGACTGGTAATGACATGGGAAGGAAGCTAGGGAGCCAGGTGCAGGAGCAAGTGGATAAAAAGTAGGAGGGCTAGTAGCAGGAGAGAAAAATGGATGTGGGGAGAGTGGGTGCCAGGAGTTCAGGTGCTGGAGCAGGGTGCATGAGAGAGGGAGCTGGGTGCTCTGTAACTGGCTCCAAGCAAGCTGGGAGCTGGTGCTGGGAGCACACAGCACGATTCTTGGCTCTCGAGAACACCTTCTCTCCTAAAGCTCATCCACCAAAACATTAGGCATGAAATCTCTCCTTACTACTTTCCTGCCCTTACACTTTTTCAGTTCTCTGGAGAGGAGATTGCAACTCTGCTACAGTAGTAAAAAAATAACGAACTTGAATCATATTTCATTAATAACAAAACAATAAAAAACTGACCCTGAAAGCTATAAGCTTGAAGGCTAATCAAAATCAGCGGTAATACTTCACCGAAATCTGGTTATACAACTGGCAAGTAGAACAAAGCTGTTGCAAACATCCAATGTTTATGTCAGGCATGGCAGAAACAGAATGAGGTTGTCTGCTAAGTCGTTCCTGGTATTCCCGTTAGTGGGAGGGACTAGTTACCTACACTAAACAACTGAAGCGCTACTGCGAATTTTGAATTTAAGCTGCCGCACGAGTTAAAAACTACAGATATGTGATTACTTGGTAAGTTACTTATATAAAAGTTAAAAATACCTTCTGAACAAGGGTAGCTGCTCGAACACGTGTCTCCTCTATGGCCGCTGCACTTGATCCTGGCAGTGGTTGTAGCAACTTTGCTAACAAAGGGAACAGTACTTTGTTAAAGCATGACTCCCATTCTCCAGCACTTAATGCCTGTAAGTCATGATTCAGAAGAGCTCGCTGAAGGTATGTCATTGCCATGTTTCGTACCTAAAAGAAAAGGCCATGAACAGTCTTTTATTAACTACACCATACAAAATTACAAACAATCCTCTGGTATCTACTTTTCTTGTTAAAAGAACCCTTGAAAAAATTTAATGCCCTTCCAACTACAGCTCTGCAATATAAATCTTTAAAATCCACAATATCCACATGAACATTCTCACAGAAACATCCAGCATCAACATTAGTGTTTTTTATGGCTGCCTACTATTTCTAACAGCTCTGCAATATAAATGAAAATTAAAATCCACAATATTCACTTAAACATACATTACTGAAACATCCAGCACCGACTTCACTGTCTTTAATGGCTTTGTTTTGGGGGGGGGGGGGGTTTGAATTCATTTTAGTTTCAAGTGTTTGGAGATGGCAAGAGGCCAGAAAGAGCTCATGTCTGTGGCTATGAACTATGCTGAGTGTGAGAGAGCCTGGATGTACTGACCTTTTGTGTGAGACTGGAGTACAAGACATTAGAGCACCTGGTGTGGAAGGACTGAGTGTATGTTTAGTGTCAGGAGAGGACAAGAGAGCAAATAATGATGCTCGTAATATTACAAAAAATATATTTTATTGTTCTACTTATCTAACCAGTTCCAAAATACAACTTATCTTTCCTTCACATATTCACGAAAAACAGTCACTGGTTTTGCTGTGTGTAATAAATTTTAATTCTTTACATAACCATTCATTCATTCATTTGCTATACATGGGTAGCTCTTCACTAATCCAACACCAATGGGGCATGACAATTCCTGGTTTAGTTGAAATTCTGAGTAATGAGAGAATTACCTCAAAACAGTACTAATCACCTCATCGCCCTTTTAAACTATTACATACCATATATAATTGTGTAATATTTGGCTTCACATAATATTTGCCCCAAACTCTTCACCCCAAAAAATCATGATTTTATCATGTACTCTGTAAAGTGCAAGTTTCAATTTTCTAGGTGGTAAACAGTTACGCTAAGCTATGTTTCAAATCAGAATATCTGGCTGCTATTACTTGAGATATATTTACAAATACTTAAAAATCTGTAACAAAATAAATAAAAACATATTCTTTAATGATAAAGATAGTTCAGAGTCAACAGCCTAAACATTAAGGCATGACTGTAGTAGGAGTTTGTTCACAAAGAAATTGACTAATGAAGATGATTTTTGTATTTTCTGGCATTTAAGGCACTCCAGCATTAAACACACCCAATTTTTGGGAAGCATATTTTTAGCCCTCCCATTATATGCCATTACCTATCACTGTTTAAATATCATTGTGAAGGAGGAGAAACAGTAAAACGTGAATTTTTAAGCATCTTATGAGCTCTGCCCCTTGAAAAAAATATCACCTTTTTGTCATATCTCTCTCTCAATTGTGTTAATTTCTGGTACAGTACTTTAATTTTAGGCCTATCAACAATATGTTTTTATTATGTATGACACACAAAAAATCATTACTAGTGTCAAAACTTATCATAGTCCATAGAACTGTCTGTCTCACTAGCCTAATAAAATCTCCCTTACATGCAAAATGTAAGGCTACTGAGATTTACAACTGTACCAAACTGAAGGTCAATTAGCCAATGATTTCACTCTCTCCCCATATATGGCTAATATTATTTTAAGCATACTGAGGATATTTTAGTTTATTAATACGTACTGTCTGCAAACAGTACAACAAAGATATATAAGTCGAGTTAATATAAAAACCTGGAACTGCAAGGCCCATTAACTAAAAGACAAAAACCACTATCTACTAAACTGGAGAAGTCACACCACCACATAAGATGTGGATATAGAAATGAAAAGAATCTACAGTATTACAAGTAAATAATTAGCAAGTTACACCTAACAATGAATTTTGGCAATCCTGCAGTAGAGGAACATCCGGGTAAGTCTGCTCAGCTGTAGACAGGGTGCAGACACTCTTCAAATTAATTTTATTTCATAAAAACAAACCTCTTATTAAAATTTTGCACTATCTCAATACAGGCAAATGTTTGCCAGCAGAGAACGAGTTTGTTCAAATTACGGAAAACTGAGTCTACCAAGATTTTCTTACCGTAGTGCGTGAATCACAGCAATATCTGGCTATCCCTTGGAGAAGAGGGCATAATGCCTGAGACCACAATGACATCAAAGAGGCTGATGCAGACGACCCATCATCAATACCAACAATTTGGCCTGATGCTGTATGCAATGTATCCATCAAATCTAGTAACTGTTGGGAATATCCATGAAATGTAAAATCTGCCTGGATTATCTGTTAATACTTTAATATGCAACTAATAACCCCTAATATAACAGTGAACGATTTTAGTAATGCAAAAAACGTAACAGATAGATTTCTGTGATAATAGGTATATACTATAAAAACTATCATAACAAAATGGAAGAGTTTTTTGATGAAGTTAAAAGAATAGATAAAAAAATAAATAATAAATCTCAACTAAAATCAAAATAGAAAACATGAGAAAGATTCAACCAGTCTGGCATCATTATTTCTAGTCACCTTTTCAGACACTTGCTGGTATGTCATGGGAACATCATCTGAATCAGACTCATCAGCATCATAAGCATTAGACCCAGTATTCGGAGACTTTGGTCTTCGTGTAATGCCTTTCTCTTCTTTACGTCTCCCTGATGTCTTGCGACGAGAAGGTGAGCGTACACCTTCCTTATTAGCAGTTCTTTTTTCTGTTTTCCCTAATTACAAAAAATAAATATATATGGACATGCAGCAATGATCGTACAGGTTCTGCTAAATGTAAAAACATAAGTCAGGACTGAGCATTAACAAAATATTGTAACTATATTTCAAAATACTTTTTAAATTTTGTACTTCATTCAATCAATTTGCAAAAATTAATTTACCTCCATTTAGTGTTGCTTCAACAAATGTTCTACAGGCTTGAACAGCTGCTGGGAGGCTTGACTGTGTGATTCGTCTGTCTCTTACTAGGAAGGCCAAAGTATCAACAGCTTGCACTAAAGCCTCAGGTCTATGTTCTCCAAGTTCACGCTGATGTACTATATCCCATTCATTAACAGAGACAGCTCGTACAGCCACTGGTTCTATTTCCCCTTCACGGCCAACCTGGAAAAATTTCTTTTGTTTACATAGAAATACAAATATATGACATGTTTGGTCTTAGCCTTGAAATTTATTTGGGACATTTAAATAAAATGCTACAGAAATAATAAAAATAATAGAATTAAATGAGCCTGTAAATTGTCCTCATTTACAAATACTGTATAGTATCTCTGGACATTGGAAGACACTATCAACCTCACTCTAGATGGAGCCTTACGTGATGACACTATTCCTGAATTGGATATACCACAGCAAGCCCTTCAATCTCTACTAGAAATTTGCACCAAGATGGCTTCTTTATCCCCATCAGGGTCCACATGTATACACAGCTATGGCATCAGGGTCCACATGTATACACAGCTATGGCAAAGTGATGGGAACCCACTCATGTTTCTTCTTAACTTTGACATGGGTGTTATAGAGGAATGTGTACTTTCAAAAATACTTGTATAGCCACATACAACAGGTATACAGTACTGATGACACTTTTGTCCAGGCAAGCAATGAAGGTGAAATTAATCGGCTTTAAGTTCTTTAGAAGAATGTAGCAATCTAAATCACATCTGAGAATTTGCTGATAAAGGGATATTCCCGCCCTTGATTTCCTACTCATGTACATTAAAACTCTCCTGGCATGAGAAGTCTATACCAAGGATTTCAATCTAGGTCTTTGCATGGATGTATAAAAAGAGCTCCAGATGCTACAAGCAAGTTTTGAGTGATAAAATAAGGAGACAATCAATTCAATATCAAGGAGATAACCACCATCTGACAGTTTGTCTCTGGCACATAAATGTGACCCACACTTCATATTTTATGAAGTTCATTCCCACCTTGCACTGCATGTAATTATGACCCTGTCTGCTAAATCAAAACAGAACTTTACTGACCTATTGCTATTTTTAATAAAAAATTATATTATATTAAGAAAACTCCCTCTAGTGCAGAAAAAAACTCGTGAACAAATATTGGTTAACTTATAGCTAACCTTTTTCATGAAAAAGCTTCCTATGAGATTTGTTGTTGATGATATGCATGCAAGTTGGTCGGAACTTATAATAAGTTTACCAGACCACTGAACAATTCATTTAGCCCTCACAGGGATGGCCCAAAGGCTTTGTCTCCATTAAAGATAAATATTTTATAATTAGGTTGAGTGACAGTGACGGAGAATACAACAAAATTTCTTTAACTGATTTATTTCACAACCTTGACATTCATTCACACAAAACATGTTCAATTGTTGCCATTACTCTAGTCTGTGTACATATGGATCAGATCATGTGGGCTAGTTATCAAATGTCCCTGGGTCAAACAAGCGTAACCAATTTTAGGAGAAGTCAAACAAGAGTAACCAATTCTAAGATATGTTAAAATTACTTGTGCTTCTGTAGTTCCTTTTGGTATGATTAATGCCACTGTTCAACAACACTCGGGAACCTGTGGAAGTTCCACATGTAGATGAAATAATGAAGAAAGGGAGTTGGAGGTGGCTTGCACATGTCCACACAACCCCTACTAGAAGAGCATGTGATAGCGTCAGCCGAGCTTCTGTCAGCACTATAAGGTTTGGAGACTCGGACATACTTAAATGAAAACTACAAGAAGGGAAGCTGGAGATGAGTGAATACTCGTGGAAATAAAGCATAGGAAAGACAGAAGTGTTATTTCACAGAGACCCTTTGTGTCTCACAGCACTGAAGGCAATGATGATGATGATATCTGTGCCATGAAATTGTCTCAAAATGCTTCAGTCCCTCTTGCAAGAAATAAATAAAATGGTAGTCTGCCAGTAGTAGTGCAGATGCATGGAGGGATTTGCATGAAGAGATTCACAGGATTCAAGCAGCCATACATCTCAATACTTCTGTTGTCTGAGACATCAGCTAAAGGAAATTAGTAGGGTTAGGAGGTGGCACTCATACTGTAAGTAATAGTGTCAATTGTTTTCTAAAATATATTTGTTTCATCACTAACCCATTAATTAAGACTCAATTTAGAGGGGAAGGACCACTGGCCAACTGAGACCAGTATGATCTGTATGACAGCTCCCTGTGATTGATCTTCAGCATCAGAACCTGTCTTTCCTGAAGACATACAGAGGAGCTATTGTCATGAGACATACACCTTGATATTTAAAAGCAATTCTTTTTTTTTAAGTTTAAATTTTGGATATTCTGGGTTAATCTGTCCTTCTTCTACTTCAGATCAGTCAGGGAATGGTGTGGGTTGGGAGTCCATACTGCCATAGTGAACTCCCAGAGAAGGTAAAGGATAGCACTTCTTCACTGTTACATAGCCAAAATCATCAGAAAGTATGTCAAAGCAATGCTACTGTGGATAACGTATTTTTATTAACTTTTCAACAATTTTGTTATAAATATACTTTCCTTTATGTAAGATTTGTTATATGTTATAGCTACTTATTATTAAGACCTTGGCTAGGCTGACAAACATTAGCTTAAGCCATAATTTGGCCACAGGGTCAGTTATCCAGAACCATCTCGGTTCCTGTGATTCTTGATAAAAGGCTATCTGCTTCATTAACAATTATTTTGTTAAGTGAATCATAGCTTAGTAAAATCTAACCTTTTGCACTGTATTTTATTTACAGACCCACATATTTTGTACTTCATTTATCACGCAATCCACTGAAAACAGGCTAAAAATTAAGTCTCACAAAGTCACAAGCCACACTAGCATATTTTTTATATACAATAAGCACTAGACATAAGAAAGCAATAGGCTTAATAAAAAAAAAGGCAAAGAACTTCAGACAATCCTGCAGTAACACAAGTCTGCATATTCTGTTCAGCCGATAGAAGCATGAGAAGTGAAACTTGTCAGCTGTGGACCTCAGGAATCAGGTGATGCATGTGTAATACTACTACTGCTCTTCTGTCTGTTATGCAAAAGACTGAAGTATTTGGGATATTTGATGAACACACATGTGGGCTGTATATGAGCAACAGATTAGTGATGGAACACATCATGTAATTTAATGGACAAAACAAACAACAAATGCTAACCAAAATCCAGCCTCCAGTGTTATGTAGAGGATCAGGACTTGCAGCTCGAGAGCGCTGGGTTTGTTTAGATACCTCTGGATGGTCTGTGGCTGTGGGTGGGCCAGGGGGAGGCTCAGCACACTCGCTAGTAGCTCCTTCAGTATAATGACCAGAATCAACACCTGATGAACTTCCGAAGTCACTGTCTGACACAGAACCTACGGATAAAAAAAAATGAAAAACTCCTCAAAATAACATCCTGACTGCCTACCCAGTGCATTTCTGCAGTTTTGGATAACAATGCATTAACCTGTAAACTCAAAATGAAAACATTAAAACAAAATTATCTAACCAATATTTTATCACAGCTATGAAAATTTAGACACAAAGTGCAATAAAATCCAGTCTCTGTGAATATTCTTACCAGAATCACTTTGAATATCTGCATGATCAGAATTGACCATTGGTGGTGGCTTAGCACCAGCTCCAGCACATTCAAGTAGATTGAATAAAATAGTCCAGTCATTGGGATCTTGAATATGGTCAGTGTTCACACTCAAAACCTGAAATGTCAATGCATAAACTATCAATCAATGGAGATGTTAATCACAAAAAAAAAAAGGCAAAACACATACTTTACTTAAATATTTTCAAGAAACTGTTTTACTGTCTACTGTTGACTTGAGTTATTTGCTGCCTTGGCATTCTTGGGTAACTCAAACTTCGGTTGCAGATATTTTCAATTAAATTTATGCTGCAGTTAAAAAACTTTGAGGAAAATAAGGAATAATAACGCTTCCAAATAATTCAAATTCTCATTACAAAAATAAATTAGTGTGGAAAAAATTCACTGAAGTACAGTATCTGCATTTAAGTTGAATAGGCTTTTAGACAACAACACTGCAGTTATGAGGGATCTGTAACTTCTAAATTTCACCAACAGCAAGGCATATGAACTTACCCTATGCAAATATAAAAAGTCAACTGTATTTCAGCACTGTATAATTCACCACCAATTTGTTTGGTAAAAATAATACTCTATATACATTTAGGTCCAAAAGATACTATTCTCATCTATAAATTTAAAATTTCATATAAAATGTGAAAATGTATATAACTAATACCTCTCGCAATCCGCAGACAATTTGCAGCGATACTCTAAGAAGGATGGAAGGCCGCAGGAGCAACAACATCCTGAGAGACTGCAGTATAGGGTTAGCCATGTTTGGTCTGCGCAGCAAAACTTTGGCTAACCTCAGCATAGCCACAACACAGCGTTCTAGAAGAAAATGACGATCTGCTGCAGCTGCTCCCATGAGCAGAGAATGAATATAAGTTTTAACGCTTGGCCAAACACCAACAGCCCTATCTTTGTTTGCAACCAAAACCTGAACAACAAGCTCCAAAATGAAAGCCTGACTATGTTCATCAAGGCCTCCAACTCTGCCTTCTTGGTGTAAGCCTCCACCACCTGGGCTAATAGCTGGATCTCCAAGAGTGCTGGCATCTCCAGCTCCCATCATGGCTTTTAAAAGTTCATTTAATGAATCACACCTCAAGAAAGCTGACTCAGTTACCAGTCTTTCTGGATGGCAATCAGCAATGCAGCTTTTAGCCCTCTGGGAAAGTTCCACGTCTTCAGGATTTGTTCCACGAGCTGCTCCTGCATCACCAAGGGAAATATAAGAATAGAGTGATGATAGCAATCCTGATTCAACTCTAGGCACAGCCACTGGAGTTTCCCTAACAAGGGTCACCCGGCCACTAGTCTCAACAAAGTCTTCACTCTCTGTCAAAGAGGGTGGTAGAAGTCTACAACGGAATAATTGAAGGAGGAGATCTAATATATTTTTCCAACCATCTCTCAATATGTCTCCATGGGATGTTACCAATCTAAACACTGTCTTTGCAGCAAGTTGTGCTTTTTTGTTGGCTCCAAAAGCTACAGTTACATGCTCTGCAGCTTCTGTAGATGATGTTAGAGTAGTAAACTTGCACAAAGATACAACTAGGTTATCAAACATTTCACTCATACCATATCTTGCAGCAATAACAGCACACTTCTTGAAACCTGACATTGTTCTCTGAATAATGGCATCATCTGTAGATTTATCAAATACATAGGCTAATGATGCAATAGTTGGGCCCCAACAAATTGCATACAAATCTCTGTCAAAGGATGTATTGTTATTAGCTAATATATATTGACCCTCTTTGGTGGCTCCTCTCTTTAGCAACATTTTCCACATGTAATTCTCCTTAACTAGACCAGTTTGTTCAGCAGGCATGACAATTTCATCTAAACGAATGGCATTGTATATTTCCTCCAGCATATCCTGGTCAAAGTCACCACCATCATTAACACCTCGAAGGTTGTTTCTAAACTGATCTAATGTCATGGGAATGTTCTGCTTCTTTGCATTCTGATTATGCTGATCTACATTCAGCATGATTACAGCATATGCCAATGTAAAAGCTGCATCCTCTTTCCCAAAAGGTTCATTATTACTTGTGTGCCAGTGAGATGAAAAATGTTCCACAATTATACCGATAAGAGGAGCTTCGCCAGGGAGACGGAAACTCTCTAAAAACATTCGCAGGGCTTCATCAATCCGCAGTCCACGAAACTCAAAAGATTTTACAAATGCTGAGAGTATATCTACATTCTTCTTTTTGCTAACATATTCTCCAATCATCTTCTTACATAGTTGTGGGTTCTCTCTAAGAAATATAGCAATATCATCCTTGGTGCTCCCTATAATGCCATTGTCTTGCAAGAATTTGATACCTTTTTCTGGTTTAGCATTGAATTGGTCAGTGCCAGCTGCCAATAACTTTTTCTTCTCTTTAAGAGCCACAAGATGTTCTCGGGATACAATTTCATTGTCAAAAAGCACAGTCCGTGCTTTAAGGTGTGGAGTCACAGGAGCAAAACCTCCTCGAAGGCCAAGACCCAAGAGATATCCAGATGATACCTGTGCCACTACCAAGGGTGCTTCATTTGTCTCTTTAGCACTTGATACCTTGTTTTCTTTAATACCATGACTTTCAATAGTTTCTATAACAGTGAAAAGGGCTTCAAGAGAAAGTAAATTTGTAGAATACAATCCCTGAACTGGAAAAGCATTCTTTGAGAGAACTTTTGTAAGATCTTCAAACAAATTTGATGCATATAAATCACAATCATAATTAAGAAAAAGTTCTGTAATGAATCCTGGTATACGCCATAACTGTACTACTGTTTCAAGAGCTAATTCCTTATGTGAGTAAGTGACGTTAGGTGCTTCTGATGTGATGATTTCAGTTAACTTATTGAGAAACATCTCAATCTGGAACTTGAAATGTGAACGCAAAGACTCGCACAGAAGGGTACACAGACGTAAGGATGCCATGAAGGTACCTAAGCGAAATTCAGGCTTCAGAAGCATAAATAAATTACGACACAACTGATCTTTCAATAATGTCAACAATGAAGGAGTATTGTTGATGTGTTCAGCACCCACCTCCAATCCCACTGTCAGAAGATTCAAGGCAGTTAAAATCATTGCTGGGGTGTTTTGCTCATTAGTTGGTGAAGTAAGGGAGATGAGGAAACGAAAAACTTCTCTTACACAGGGCATGCCGTAAGGCACCAAAGCATTGCCCTCATTAATGACTCCCTCCTGAGTGAATTTTACTCCTTGTGCATTGATGAAGTCTTCTTTTTCTTGCTGTGAATCTGTCTGAGGTGAAGGGACTGTAGCTTTTATTTCTACATCTGCATGATTTACAACTTCAGTGGAGGAGAGGGATTCATTTGTTTCTGAAATCAGTTCAACCTGCTCAGAATCAGATGCTTTAGACACACAGGTACCATCAGGCTCACTTGCTGGACTCTCCAGATTTTCTAAAGAACCACAACCATCTGGAGCTAAATGTGTATGGGAGATGTCTACACTGTTCTCAACTGGAGACACAGGTTCTAAAATTCCTGAATCAACAGATGCAGTGTCTCCTAAGGGATTTTCTCCTGCCAGAGCACTACTTAGAGATTCTGGTTCTGATTCCGAGGGTGAAATAACTTCTTCTTTTGTAGCTGTGGTTATTACCTGAGTGTTTTGTGAACCATCTAGTGATTCTTCTGGCACTTCTGAAACGTCTGATGTTACAGGGGGTTGTGGTGGATTGGATGGAGGTGGAGTTGATGATGGAGTTGGGCGAGGCGATTTCCCTTTTCTTCTCCCCTTCCCTTCACCACCTGCACGCATTTTAAGCCTCCTGGAGTGTCCCTGTCCACGAGGATCATCTTTAAACTGAGGGAGACGTGCAAAGAGAAGTTGCACCATATGTCTCAGAGCATCTTCAGTACAGTTTCTCAAAAGTTCACTAAGCCTTGTCTCAAAACAAATCCTAAATGAGGAATTCAAAATTTCACAAACAGATTCATTTGTAAGGAGATGCCCGACAGGTCCTAGGATAAGAGTTCGCAATACAGTAAGAATTTCCCACAAGACAACTTCATCAGCCCCTTGATCTGTCCCTACAAAACGGGCATGTGTGACTGCTGCAGCAACAGCTTCCACAGCACTAGCTGCACTTGCACATTCTCCAGTTATCAGTCCATAATTAAGCATCCTGAAACAATAATAGCAAAACATTAATGTACACTCCAATGCCTTTAACAATACATCTAGATTACTAACAAGTAATCTGATCCATCCTTTCACTGCAATATATGAGTCCATTTCCCCACCAAACTAGCCAAATTCCTTTCACATATAATACTGTAAACTATGTTGATAAACCTTAACAAGAATTAAAACTATAGCATACACACTACATATTAATCGTGAACATGTCTCATGACAACAAAAAGCTCGTGCATAAGATCCTTATTAAACTTTCAATCATATGTTCATGTACTGCATAACTGGACCCCCATACGCTATTTTTCTGGCTTGTTTTTTTAACTGGTTCTTCATAAAGCATATTTGAAATTGCATTACAACTTTTCAAAGTATTTCAAATAAGGCTGTTAAACTGGAATGAGAAAATGGAACCTTAATCATCAAATTTAATAATTAGCAATTCTTAAAGTTAGGGTCTAGCTTTGTCTCAGCATTTAGGTAACCAAATGTTTCTAGTGGAGGACAGTCTAATTTTCATGAATAATAGAAGACGAAAACCAATTACTGCCCAGGTAACATATTAGCATTATATTCAATCTGAAGCAAGTTGATTATTGAGAATTGGACTATGAATGATCTTTCATCATATAGCATGACAAGTTTTCAAAGTATTTCAAATAAGGCTGTTAAATTGGAAAGTAGAAAATGCAACCTTAATCAAATTGAATAATTAGCAATTCTTAGAGTTTGGGTCTAGCTTTGTCTCAGCATTTAGGTAACCAAATGTTTCTGGTGGAGGCCAATCTAATTTTCATGAACAATGGAAGACAAAAATCCAATTAATGCATAGGTAACATACAAGCAACACTTGTCCAGATGCATGTAGAATGAAGGGAATTAGTAAGCTTATTATTACTATAAAAAAATCTTTTTGATGAGACCAATAAGTCACAATTCTAGATTCTTGTTAAAACCACTCTTTGTTCATAAGGTGAAAATTAGATCAAGGTAACCTCGAAGCAGGTGCACTGCATATATAAATAAGAAAAGATCAAACGGAACAAAAGATGGAAGGAAATGCAACTATATTCATAATTATCAATGGATTGTGAAGCAAGGATTGATAGGGCACAAAGAAAAAGAGAAGGGCCAATCTAGATAAAATGGGGAATGATAACAACCAGTGGTAAGTACAAAGGTCCTTTTCATACATGTGTAATGTATACATAGTAACTACTATGTGGAGCAAAAACATGGGCACTGACAAAGAACACTGAGATTTTCAAAAACATTATGATTCATGATTAGGATACGGAGGAGGGTTGGAGAGATATCGAGTCAAGCTAATGGAAATCGAGTCAATCTAATGGAAAAGAGAAAAAGATCTTACTGACAAGAGATGATTTGGACATTTGATGAGAAGAGATGAGGAACAGCTGGTCAAAGAAGCTGTAGAAATGAATGGATGGATTTTGAAAATTAGGCTTTCAAGTTATGCACAGGGTGCTTTAGTAGATAGGGGTTGCATTACACCACTCCAAGAAATCATGGAGAAGTGACAGGAGAATTGGCCTGATAGCAATCATGCAAAAAGCTGATATAAAACAATTTATGACTATGATGGTGATATGGATGTGGTCTTAAAACTATCATGCGTTAAATGGATATACAGTGGAATCTGTACCCACAAGTGTATTGGGCCACGAGTAACTGGAGGCATGAGCACTTTTACTCAATAAAATGTTGTGGTACCCACGAACAATGATTGGAGCCATGCGCACAACCGCAAGTCAAATTATCAGTCTATTATTACAAACTTACAAAAAATTGCATTCAATACATCGGGGGTTAGCAGCTTGTTTTCAATATTTTATTGTTATTTATAATAAAATACGTACTGAAAACAAGCCAAATTATCAGTCTGTTATCACAAACTTATGAAAAATTGCTGATGATACGTTGGCAGTTAGCCTGCCAGCTACTTGCAAAGTGGATGTAAACAAAAACATAGCACTGTCCTGGTGGCCTGTCGCAGTAACACATGAATGTTGTTTATTTACGGTAAATTTCATTTGGTTCCCTTTAAAGATAAGTAAATTTACATATGATTTGATACTTTATTCCACTAACGCAATTTACTGCAATAATTACCGTATATTTCCGTGTATCAGACAACCTTTAGAATTGATGAGGTCAAAAATTATGGCAAATTTTCAAAACCATCTATGTATAGACTAGTTTTTGCAACAAAAGGTATCTCATAAAATATTGGTTATATAAAGATAATGTTATTTCAAATGCTGTTTTACTTACTGTATCCTTAGAAATTCAAAATGAATGAAATAACAAAGCCAATGCACGTTGCCTAAAAGGGAAACTGTTGTTTGGTTTTAAAGTTTCATCTCCAATCACAAACAACCCCTAACAACAATGTGATAATTACTGTATTGTTTGTATGACTAAAATTGTGTTAATTACCACCAAAATTATAATGAATTTTTAATGAAAAACGAATATTGTACTATGTTATCCTAAATGTTATTGCTACAATAATTACACTAGCATTAAAATTTATGAAAGGTTACCGAAAGATAAAGGTTGCTGTGAGCGAAACCATAACTCGATGTTTACATTTTCTCAGCTGGGCTCTCATACATAAAAGTTGATTTCATTGATATATGATTATTCCTCGAATAGGCTATTTATTATGAAGATATGCCATAAATATAAAGGTAAAAATGGTTTTACTACCTTTATTATCAGTTTATTGCATAATGTCAATCTTTTCGAGTACGTCGGTGGTTATCACACTGAGGTCGAGGACAGCCTACCAATAAACATCACTTAGAATTCAAGGTTTGATTTTTAGAATAGTACTATAAGACAACCCCAAATTTTCTGCTCTTCGTTGGGTGAGTCGGTGGAGCTGTGGCCTAGCACTCAGTAGGCCCGAGTTCAAGTCTCCGGCCGGCTGATGAAGAGTTAGAGGAATTTATTTCTGGTGATAGAAATTCATTTCTCGCTATAATGTGGTTCGGATTCCACAATAAGCTGTAGGTCCCGTTGCTAAGTAACCAGCTGGTTCTTAGCCACGTAAAATAAGTCTAATCCTTTGGGCCAGCCCTAGAAGAGCTGTTAATCAGCTCAGTGGTCTGGTAAAACTAAGCTATACTTAACTTTTTAACTCTTAGGGGTGAATTTTAGGATTTAAAGGTTGTCTTATATGCGGAAATATACAATAGGCTTGTTTTTCAATGCTTTATCATTAGCAACAATTTTTGTGCCTACCCGGTATGCTCGCAGTAGGCTAGGCCTTGCCTAGCCTACGGCGTTCAGTCTAACATCCGTAATACAGCCGCACTGGACACGGGGCAGTTTTTTTATACATTTAAAAATAAAAAAAGTGCATCTAATACATCAGCAAATACAGTACTGTATTTCTCAATCTATACTACTTATATTGTCACCAAAAGGTCTATTATTGTGCCTAAAAATGTTTTTTATAGGGGTATTTAGGGGCCGAAGAACCAATTAATCCCTTTCCCATTATTCCTTATGAGAAAAAGCATTTGTACCCACAAGCTCTTCCCTCCAACCAATCATGTTTGTGGGTACAGGTATCACTGTACCTAATTTACATACATGATAATACCACTTTTACATTTTTTTTTATGACTGACACCACCCTACTCAGGACTTGATCTAATTTGTTATCAATTTTATCATTCCTCAAACCTGCCAATTAATCTTGATGATAGAATTCAGTGATGTCATAAAACTGTTTTGGGGAATTTTTATGTCCCATCAAATCATGACAGCTACAAAGCCTGTGTGCTTTATCTTTTATTATTTCCTTTAATGCTAATCAAACATGTAAGTGAACATTACAGCTTCCCCATGCAAAACTTGACAGCGATTACCAATTATTTACATGTGAATGGTTTAAGCCTGCCACTCTAAGCAGTGAAGGGTTACATAAGATAAGATGAGTTCAATATATGTGGAATATTAAAAAACTTAGTCTACACTAATTTTGAAGGGGTATTACCTGTTAACCGCAGCCAATGCACTCTTGGTGACTGGGCCAGTTGTGTCTTCTGAACGGATGATAGCCAGGAAAGGATCTAGAAATGTATTAGGATCCAAGGTATCATCAGGTCCTAAGTAAGTAACAGTCGTTCGTAATTCTTTGAGTTTCACTACTAGTGGATCCCGTTCCAAGTCCTAGGGTGTTAAAAATTAAGGAGACCTAAATTAACAGAGTTACTCAAAATTTAAATTTTCTAAAGTTTAAGCAAACACACTTTACACAGAACATAACTGATTTATAGAACATAACTGATTTATAAAAGCAAATCAGAAAAATTAATGTTTTAAGAAAATAAGCAATTTTTAGGTCATTGGCCAATCAAATGGCACTGTTATAAAACAATTAAATAGCAATGTCATAAAACATATCTTAATTTCTACTAAATATGTTTCACAGCAAAATGACAAATTTTAAATAAATTTGTATTTTTCATAACTAACAAACCCTTGGTTTTAATGTATGAGGATTTTCTTGAGCACTTAGCTGGAGTGCAGTTATTAATAGCACAAGGTTTTGGTGGCAACGGGAGATAGCCAATGGGGAAAGAGGTAGGTGGAGCCCTACCTGGTTTCCCCCTTGCGGATGTCGTGATGCTTTAGCTCTCTATTAACCACCTTCCAAGCTCTATTAACCGCCTTCCAAGCAAGATGATTGCTGGTTTTCCTGCTCAGATGCTGGTTGTTGTTAGCACTTCCTGGCCATTTTATGCCTTGGAGTTCTGGCTTTTCATTCTCTTTTTTTTTGTGTGTGTCATTCTGTGTTATATTGTGCAATCTGTGTTTTTTTGCATTTCCAGCAAATAAACCTTTCACATGATTACTGACAAAAAATGTTATGAGCTTATTAAGAATTTTAACATATTCTTAGGGGAAATTACAGCAAGCTCAAACTAGTTCTAGTATAGTCTGCGCTAACTTCAAGATGAGACCTCTGATTTCCCCCCCCTCCCCTCTTTATTTGCTCTTTACAATTGTCTTGATTGCCTAGGGTAAAGCTTGTCATGAGAGAATATGACTGCACTAGATGTCAGACAAGAGTCAAATAGCCTTATTGAGTCAACTGCAGTTGTCTGCCAGAGCAAATAGAAAATGAAGTTAAAGTCTGCTATTGTTTTACTGTCACTATTTGTACAAACCTATACTTATTCAAGTTTTGCAATTATCTATGATATTTGTTTGAAAACCTTGAAGTGTTACCACTATTCTTTACAGTACATAAATAGTGAGAAACCAGGTAATTGAAAGATCCCAATTACAAATACAGGTATTATATCAGTTGTTTATAAACTTCTTTCTTAGAGAAATCTACGGTTACTCATACAGTTTAAATTTTTTTTTAATCTTATGTTTGTAAGTAGATATAATCTGATTAGGGCTATTCTAATCATGAAATCACGAGCGTTCCATTTTGTCAGGTCAAACTTTTAGCTGAAGGAATGGGAGACCTTCAGAAGAGACTTTGAATGTATCTACATGGTGGCAGCATTTATATCCAGTGAGTTGTTAGGCCTCTCTATTACAAAGTACCTTTTGGTGACATTATTGCTGAACCGTTTGCTTTTTATTTATTTTCTCTTTTACCACTGAATATCACTGTGCCGCACAATTTCACTCATTTTAATCAAGATCATTATGTTAAGAAAGTGTCAGGCAGCTCCAAGTATCTTGAGTGTCTACCTTGAGAGTTCGGTAAAACTCAGTAAAATTTTGAAATCAGTTACCAATCATTAAGTTGCACGATGTGATGTAGCCTAAGTCTTATATTTGTTTACTTTTCCACAGATCCTGACAAAGTACCAGCTATGCTGGTTAACTGTGATAATATGATAATACAAAATGATAATACAGTACTATGCTGTATGTACCAGCAGCTAAAATGTAGTTACAATGAGAAACAAAATCACTAGAAATATTCTGAAGAACTGCCTTAAACCTAGTCACTAAAAATGAAACCTGAAAACTAACCTGTTGCTGTGATGACCATCTTGGAGTGGAACGCTTCATAGCAGCAAGAAGTGGAGTTATTTCACCAAGCAAAATTCGGCCATAGCATATGGTGGGTCGTGGGGGAACTGATGACACCATTTCAGGTGGTACTGAATCACCATCCTCTGACATTACAGCTACCTCTGTTCCCCCCCTGTCCCCTTGCTCACTATTCAACCCTTCAACCATTGTGGGTTCACATCAGGGACCTAAAATCATAGTTTATGGTAAAAAACTTATCTACAGTTTTTTTTTCTATTTGACCTAAAACACAGCCCAACACTGCAAAATATTTAAGGAATCTCACTGGTTCTTTGATTACCTTTAGCATTTTACAGATAAATACTGAATAAAATACACTGTAGGTCTTAATGAACTGGATATCATGTAAAAAGTGAATCCATCTTGCAATCTCTGGACTGTTTTACATTGCTAGTTATCACTAATAACTGATACTGTAAAAGAACTGGTGTAAACACAAATACACTGAAAAAATATGTACATAGAAAATTTCACATGCACCCAGGAATTTCACAAGGATTAAATTTATGAACAACCATGATACCTGTAACAGTATAAAAATGGTATAGTAAGGTACACACAATGGATATCATGATTAACCAAATTAAAACAAGTATGGTATGAAAATTCCTTGGATATTCAATAATCACAATGTCTAAAGGCATGGTAATAAAAACCAGGTGTGAAACCAGAAGATAAAATACAGTAATTACTATCAAAAGTAATGAGATGCCTGAAAGATTAACTCTCAAAATGACAAAGTTTTAATTAATTTGTATTTTTCACAGCTAACAAACCTATGGTCTTAATTTGAGGATAAAATCTTCTAGAGCCAGCTGGAAACCAGTAAAAAAACATAAAATTGTAGAACAAGGTATTGGTGACAACAGGGTTCAGCCAATCGGATGAGAGGAGGCATCAGCCAACCTCGCTTCACCCATCAGTTTCCTCCAGCCCAGGGAATTACTTTGAGGGGTGGCAAGAGGTGGGCAATGTAGGTTAAGACTGTAGGTTTGTTAGCTATGAAAGACACAATTAAAAATTTGTCATTTGTTCATATGCGGAACAAACCTAGGTCTTAACGTGAGGATAGACTCACCTTTGGTGGGAGGAAAGGAAAGTCTTGAACCGACTGGAGGTTCAGCACATCTGGTCTCATTTCCTGGTTAGACTAAAGCAGAGGAAGGAGACGTATGCCACTGACTTGTCAGATAAAAAAGTTTACCAAACGGTCAGACTACTGGGCTAATACACAATGTGGAGGAACACTGTATAAGTGGCAGTTAAAGAGCTATACCTGTTCAGACAACAAACCTACGTCAGCCAAGGAGCTATACCTGTTCAGACAACAAACCTACGTTAGCCACCAATCTGTTTGTTATCATTCCTCTCTCCCCTTGTCAGAGAGAGGAAGGACTAGCTTCTGCAAGGAAAATGTTCGTGTACGAATAAAGTTTCTCAAACAGAAAGGCCACTCATTCACCTGTATTTAACCAGTTCCAGCTCATGATGGATCAATCTTCCTACTGCCTGTGGATAGAGAAGAAGGGGAAAAGGGAAAGGAAATAAGACCAGTCATCTCATTCACACACTCTCGTACCATCATCTTAGGTAAGATACAAACTGTCCCGCTAGGGGCACTGGATGTACACAACTTGTTGAGCAGCCATCACTGGACCCAAGGAAAATGTGTCCAAGGACCTGTGGGAAACATCCCGAAGATAGAAGGATGTGAAGGTGGTTTGATGAAGCAAAGTGCCAGCCTCAAAATCCTATGAACAAATAAGTTCTTGAAAGCTAATGAAGGGCCTAAACCCCTAACATCATGTGCTCTTGCATGCACCGTGTTAGAATCCGAGGTTGTAGAAGAGCTATAAGCACAGCTAATAACTCACGGAGCCAGAAGAAGACGGTATTCTTGGCCACTTCTTTCTTGATCCAGGCTGCACTTACAAAAAGTCTTCGACATCCTGGCCTGAAGTGACAAACTCTTTTTAGGTAACCATGCAGTGCTCTGACAGGACATAAGAGCAATTCATCTGGGTCATTATCAACAAAATCTTCCAAGGTACAGATGGAAAAGGATTCAAATGTCATCAAGAACCGAAGGATTTTGAGTTGTAATTACAAATTCCAGGACAAATTCGAAGGCTGTGGACCCCCAACCCTTCGTGTGTTTAACACTAGAAGAGAGACCATGGAGTTCTCCGACTCTCGTCGATGAAGTTAAAGCCAGTAAGAAAACCATTTTAAGGGTCAAGTCTCTGTCAGATGACCGTCATAACAGTTCATATGGGGGCTTGAGTGAGACTACTCAGCACCAGAGTCAGATCCCAACTAGGAGGTTTAAGTTCTCTAGGAGAACAAAACTTCTCAAAGCTTTTGAGTAGCACTGAGATTTCCTAAGAAGACAGGTCCATGTCTCTTAGGTGCAGAACCAGACCCAAAGCAGCCCTGTAGCCTTTGATGGCAGACACAGAAAGACTTTTCTCCCTCTGGAGAAAAAATAGGAAATCTGCTATTTGCTGAACAGAAGTTCCAACTGGAGAGAGACCCCTTTGACGACACCAATCACAGTAGATGGCCCATTTTCCCTGGTACACAGCTGAGGAAGATTTTCTGATATAGCCAGACATCTATGTCGTTGCTCTGCGAGAAAAGCCTCTTCTAATATACAGTAGTAAAAGAGACTAAAATGTAACTACAGTATGTTAGTATCTCATATTAAGAGTCATGCAGGCAATGATATTCATGACACATATACAACTGTTAGTAACTACATTACAATATACACAACACAACCAGAGTTATATCACTTAAGTACAGTGGGTACTGCCAGATCAAAACTTCAAAATGTTTTAAGCATCCCCCCCCCAACACATGTGCACACACACACACACACACACAGATAAAGAACAGATGTATGAAGAAAAGCTTATAAAATACACCAAAATGAGATATTCATACCCTAAAGTAGAGCTATAATAGAATGGCAAAAATGCTGTAGGTAATAAAGCAAATTAATAGCAAAAATTAATTGGAATATTTAAAAAAAAAATTTTATTCTGTATTTGATAACCACCACCATCCATGAATGATTTATGTGTGCTGTGGCAAGTACCTTGTTCAAGATGATAAAAAAGATGAAAATACTATATGGTACAGGCTAAAAAATCAGATTTTTTCTCAAATTTAAAACTGCAAATCAAATTGCAATCTTCAGTCCATGAAAATTTTATTTAAAAGATTATTTCTGAGTCCAGCCCCGTGTCAGCTGGTGAAATTCCATTGTAGCACGAATTTCTAGGTATAAAATGCTAGATATACCAGAGAAAAAAGAGCTTTCAGGAAAGCTGGGGTTACTACCCCCAGATCGAGCGTCTTCTCCAAGGAAGACGTCGGTATAACGAAGGGTGAGTGAAGGATCACTACCACGGAGTCTTACTCGAAAGATATCTCCCTGTTAAAACCCCAGAAGAGAGCGGTGAGCCGTTACAGCCCCCGCACACAAAACGCCCCGCCAGCTCGCGACACCAGCGCCACCTACCTCATTCCATTTTCTAGCACGTGATCGCTACCATTCTTTTTGTGTGCTCGTGCCCTTTTTGGATATTTTTCACCTTTCATCATGTCTTCGAGCAGCTTTACCATCTCCAAGTTAAGTACCATCTTACTGTGGGGTTTTGTTCCATATATTGGCTGTAATGGTCTCGTCTTTTCACAATTATGAGAACTTATTATGGCCATGGCGTCCTCCGCCAGCCATGTCGACATGGCGAGGCGACCCCATCAGTTCTTTTCTGTTGGGGTTGTCTCCTTGTCGTTATATGTTATTTTTTGCCCCATGGTTCTCCTCCTGGCGGGTTTCCTGCGGTGGCCCCCTCCCCTTTTTTTGAGTATTACATATTATTGGCCTGACGGCCTAGTTTAGGGTGATGCCCCGTCCAGGTCCCCCCCCAGGCTGGGTTCCTTGTTATTACTTAGTCTACATTAGGCTATTTGTATTATTTTCTTGGCGATGGTGCTCTATTTGTTTTTATTCATTGGTTACCTCCTCGAGGTAGCGGCAGCCTCAGATCTAACCGCTTCCCCGAGGTAGGCTACGCACCTATTTGAGCACATTTTTATTTATTTATGTTTGTGTGTGATGGTTTATTTAGTGGGGTCTAGGCTAGTTTTGCTTCCTTCCTCTTGCCCTGGCGTGAGGATCCATCAGGTTGAGGAGTTTTGGTTGCTGTTTCCTCCGGGGTCGTTTTTGGGGTGGCAGAGTGAGCCCCTTAGTTCTCTTCCTTCCTTTGGGGAATAGAGTTCTTTGGATGTGTCTCCTCTAGGCTAGTCGCCTTCTTGCCCCCTCTTCTCGGCCCCGGTTGGTTCTCGGCACAAAATTTCTCTCCCCTGTTTGCCTTCCTCCTCCCTTCCGCACTCCTTCCTTTATCCTAGCCTACACTGGGTTAGGTCTTTTATTAGGCTTCGCCTAGTCAGAGTCGGGCATTGAGGCTCGGTCGCATCCCTCCCCTAGTAGTGGCCACCCTCCTAAGTTTCATTATGCTTGGAGTGGTGTGTGTGTGCAGTTGAGCCGGGTGAATCATTTCCCCTGTCTCCTGTTTTCATTCTCGTAGCCAATCACTCTCCCCCCCCCTCCCCCTCCCCCAGCCTTGCTCTACTCGTGCGGGTGACGCTAGATGGCGTTTTCTCCGAGTTGAGGGACTCCCCCACCTGGTAGAGGGATTCGCTCCCTCCCATATAGTCCCTAGCATCGCTGTGTTGGTGTTGGTGGTTCGTTTACTCGCACCGCTCGAACGAGTTCGAACACTCTCTCCCACACTCCGTTTCTCCCCATCGGGTTTCTTGGTTGGGTTATTTTTACTTGCTCCGGCTTATGTTATATATCATACGAGCATTATGCCCACCTTGTTTCACTGGCGGGGAAGTCCGAGAGGAGGGGAATATATAAGAGGCGGATCCTCCGGTCTCCGGAGTGGTTTGCTCCTTTTTACCATCACTTGTTTATTTTTATTGTTTATGTATATACATATTTAGATAAGTGTAATTTATCTAAAGGAGTAGACTCCTCCCTCCTTTTATTTATTTATACGTGAGTCCGGTTCTGCGCCCGGGGGTTCCGCTGTTGATTTTACTGGCAACCCTTTCGGTGAGTTCCTGTTGTCTCATACCTTTCATTCCGCCGGAGTATTCTGGGGTCTGGAAGTTTTTTACCTTCCACTCTGTGTAATTTAGAGCTTATTGGCCTAGTTTTTTACGAGGGATTTCTCCTCCACCGGAGCATTCCGGTTGTAAGCTGAAATTCCCGGCCTTGCCGGCTTTAGGTTGCTTAGAGTGGTAGGTTCATGTACTTTTACACTTACAGACTGTTCGCTGTGAGGGCGGGGTGCACCGCTTCGCTGCAGCAACCATATGGACACGTAGTGTGCCGGACCCACGCTGGTTGTGCGGTCCGGCTCGACGACCTAGTAGTCTGGCACCCCGATGGCTGTGAGGTTTGCTTCGCCTTGTGTGCGAGCGTCCAGGACGAGTCGGTAAGTGACAGTTTTCTTCCGTATTGCGCTCCTCATATCGAATACTGTTTACATGGTTCTCGAACTATTCTTTCGTTCTGCTAATTGTTGGTTTTCTTACAGGCGGACGAGTCCTCCAAGAAGTCTGCCTTGGAATCCCTCCGTGCTTGGGTGGCTGGGTTTGGAAGGAACGTTCCGCCGGGAAGCCCTATGTCCTCGACGCCAAGTTGAGGACCTGCTTTACCCCGGGCGCACGGATGGCGGCCGCAGTGCCAGAAGATCTTGCCACCCCCATCATCCAGCAGATCCGGGATGCGACCCAGCCACCCCAAGTAGACATTCTTTACGCCGAGGTTTCGGAGGACGTCGCTGCTTTAGACTTGGACCTGGAACCGATGAATACAGAACAGGACCAGGTGGTAAGTAGCGAGGTAAGTGAGGTTGTGGGGGCGGGCCCCCTTTTTGACTCCCCAGCTTCTTCTGTGTCCTCTTTTACAGGTTTTGTAAAGTCTTCCTCCTTGGGTGATAGAGCTCCATCAGCCATCCCAAGTTGAAGTTGAAGACTTCATGGAAGGCGAAGGGCTATAAGTCCTCGTCTTCCAGGAAAGCCTTGCCTTTCCCCGTCGAAGGCTAAGGTCTCAGCACCTGTAGCCTCCGGGAGCAAGTCTGGTTCCTCCGGCAAAGGCGCGAGTAAGAGGGCATCAAACCAAGCCCTCCTCGCCAGCCTGCCTTTGACGCGAGGCTTTGCGAACCAGCTCTTTCAACGGTTCTCGCGGAGGTTGACTCAAAATTTACTAAGATCTCAGAAAAGTTGGCCAGGCATGACAACATACTGGCGGGAATGGCTTGCCCAGGGCGAGCCGAACCCCAGTCGTCATCCCCTGATACGGCAGACCTCCCTCCCTTTGACGTCGGGAACCCTTGGCGCCGCCCTCCGGGCCATTCAGCATGATGGCAACTTAACGGTGGAAGGTCTTGGCACGAGGCGGTTGGAGGAACTGGAGTTCTTTCCCGCCGATCTCTTGCCCCCCTACCCAGGCTTCGTTAGGCTGACGGAGGAAGCATGGGTTCGTTCTGATAAGGTTCCTAGGGAAACTGTGATCGTCCCTAGGGACCAAGCTCAGTCGGCTCTCCTGCGCACTCTGACGGAGTGGCAGGCGGACAATACGAAGTTGACGCCTTTCAAGGGCAGCTTTACCATGTTCGCCCTGGGTGACAACTTGCCCACCCCCTGTTTGAACAAAGTCGCTCTAGCTACGGCTCGAGCGTGCTTTGAAGGCAGTCCCTTACCGCAGCTGAGGGAAACAGACTCCACATCCCTGGTATTCCCGGGAGGTGACGAGTTCTGGACGGATGCACCGTCCACTTTCACTGTTGGGAAGTTGGACGCCTTTTGTGCTTCCTCCCAGTTCAGTGAGCAGCTCCCCAAGCTGCCGGAATCCTTGCTAAAGGCGGAGTTTGATGCCCGGACTAAGCTAGCCCGGTCCCTGAACTCCGTCTGCCTCACGGAAGCCACTGCCGTCTCCTGCGCTGACGAGCCATTCTTCCAAGTTTTGGCTAAGTCCCTGCTGGCGGGTTTCCAGTCTGACCTATTTGACTTCATCATGGCCAGACTCGAATGCAGGAAGTTTATTTTTGCCGATGCCACCATCCATCACGAGCCTAACAAGCTCGTGAAGAGCTCGATCTGGGGGCCTAACCTCTTCCCGGAAGAAGAGGTTACGAGTGTCCTTAGTGAGGCTACAAGGGCCAACCAGAGTCTGCGTTCTCGCTGGGGCATTTCTGCCCAAGCGTAAGACCACAGAATCTGGCGGCCCCCAGGCGAGAGGAGGCAAGCGATTCAGGAGGCATAAGAGACCCCACCATCAGGCGGTAGTCCAAGCCGTCCCTGGTCTCGGCAGTGGCACAGCCCTCCACCTCAAAGGCCCATCCCCAACAATATGTGCTGGTTCAACCAGCTCATTCCCTGCCGCACCCTCGTATGTTGTTTCGCCAGCATACAACCCTACCTATGAGGGCCGTGGATTCTTTCACGGCCTTAATAGGAGCGCAAAGGGGAAGAGGCAGGGCCCCTTATAAAGGGAAATCAAACACCACCCCAAGAGGTAAGCCTGGGCGTGGTAGAGGGAACAAACCCGCTCCCTCCCACTGAGAACACACAGGTAGGTGGTCGCCTGTACTGGTTCAGGGACCAATGGACCTTCAGCCTTTGGGCACACAGCATTGTGTCCAAGGGTCTAGGATGGAGCTGGATCAAGGACCCTCCTCCTCTGACCAGGTTTTACCAGCCACCCTCATCAATCCTGCAGGATTAAGTGGCAGAATTGCTCAACAAACAAGCAATAAAGAAAGTAAGGCACCTAAAGTTTCAAGGCAGGTTATTCACTGTTCCCAAAAAGACTCCGACCAGCAAAGAGTGATCCTGGATCTGTCGCGTCTAAATCTCTACATAAAATGTGACAAATTTCGCATGCTTACGGTAGCTCAGGTACAGTCTCTACTTCGCGTGGAGCCGTCACCACCTCTATCGATCTTTCAGACGCTTATTATATCACATCCCGGTTTGCGGAACTTCTCTCCGTTCCTCGGTTTCAGACTCGGGAATCAAGCCTACTCCTTCAGGGTCATGCCCTTTGGTCTAAACATTGCGCCCAGGATATTTACCAAGCTGGCGGACACGGTAGTTCAACAACTCCGGTCCCGAGGGATATCCCCTAGCAGCGTACCTAGACGATTGGATAATTTGGGCACCAACAGTTCTAGAGTGTCGAAAGGCTACGTCCATGGTTATCAACTTCCTGGAGTCGTTAGGTTTTCAGCTGAACAGAGAGAAGTCCCGCCTGACTCCAGAGTCCCGGTTTCAGTGGCTGGGTCTCCAGTGGGATCTGTCCTCTCACACGTTATCCCTCCCGCCTCCCAAGAGGAAGGAGATAGCATCTCTCACCAGAAAATTCCTGAAAAACCAATCAGCATCCCGCCGGTCCCAAGAAAGAGTCCTTGGGTCTCTTCAATTTGCCTCAGTGACGGACCTGCTCTTAAAAGCAAAATTAAAAGACATAAACAGAGTGTGGCGGAGTCGAGCCAATGTCAAGCTCAGAGACAAGGTCTCCTCTATTCCTCGAATCTTAAAGGCGAGACTGCGGCCTTGGGCCACAGTCAGAGGCCTGTCCAAGACAGCAAGACAGTTCGCTTCAATTTCCCCCGGCACTAGTTGTTCACACGGACGCTTCCCTAAGCGGCTGGGAGGATATTCACCAAAACAAAAGTACAAGGAACGTGGTCCACTATGTTTCAGCAGTTCCATATAAACACCCTGGAAGCTATGGCGGTTTTCTAACTCTAAAGAAAATCCGCCCCCAACCAATTCATATCAGGCTGGTATTGGACAGCGCAGTGGTAGTTCATTGCATCAACAGGGGCGGCTCCAAATCAGGTCGAGTAAACCAGGTAATGGTTGCTATCTTCTCCCTGGCGAACAAGCACAGCTGGCATCTGTCAGCCACCCACCTAGCGAGTGCGGGCGTGGTGGCAGATTTTCTGTCCAGGGCTACTCCGTTGGAGGCGGAGTGGTCCCTGGACGGGGAATCCTTCAATTGGATTTGCCGCCAGGTTCCGGGTCTCCAAATGGATCTGTTCGCGACGGAGAGCAACTTCAAGCTCCCTGTTATGTGGCCCCAACCTGGACCCCCAGGCGACGCCACGGATGCGATGACAGTAGATTGGAACAATTGGGAGAAGATTTATCTGTTCCCTCCAATAAACTTGCTGCTGAAAGTATTACACAAACTCAGGACATTCAAAGGTCAACCAGCCCTGGTAGCCCCTATTGGCCGAAGAGCAATTGGTTCCCTCTTCTTCAGGAACTGGGATTATGGAGTCTTGATTCCCAAGCCCAAACTGACCCAGACAGTACAAACCAAGACTGTGTCAGTTTCCTCAAGAATTCAGAATGCCCTAGTTTTATGGACTTTGTAAAGTTCGCAGCCCAAAAGGGAGCAAACATTGACCCTGTTAACACTCTGTTTCTAGAATCAGACAAAAGAGATTCTACTCTTACACAGTATGACTCAGCAGTAAAAAAATTAGCCTCCTTCCTGAAAACATCTGAAGCCAAAATCATGACAACTAATCTAGCAATTTCCTTCTTTAGATCACTGTTTGAGAAAGGCCTTGCCCCGGCCGCTATTACCACAGCCAAGTCAGCCCTGAAGAAGGTATTCTTATATGGCTTTAAAATTGACCTTACAGATTCCTATTTTCATCTATCCCCCAAGCCTGCGCTCGTCTGAGACCCGGTATCACGCCCACATTCGGTTACGTGGTTCCTCAATGATGTCCTTAAGTTAGCATCAGAGATTGACAACTTTCAATGCTCTTATCAGGATCTGTTAAGGAAGACTTTATTTCTGATTAGCTTGGCTTCAGGTGCCAGAATCTCAGAGCTGTCGGCTCTCACTAGAGGTGATGATTTTGTGAACTTCCTCCCGTCCGAGAGGTCCTCCTTTCCCTGACCCTAGATTTTTAGCCAAAAATGAAGACCCACAAGACAGGTGGTCCCCTTGGAAGGTGGTGGCCCTTCCACAAGACCAGTCTTTATGTCCAGTGTATACCCTTAAGTCTTACCTTTTAAGAACTCCACAGAGTAAGTCGGGTCCTCTTTTTATCAGGGAGAAAGGTGGTACTCTATCACTAAATGCAATAAGACAACAGATTTTATATTTTATTAAACAAGCCAACCCAGATTCAGTTCCTAAGGTTCATGATATTCGAGCAGTCGCTACTTCCATTAATTACTTTCATAATATGGACTTCTCAGAACTCTCTAAATACATGGGTTGGAAATCACCTCTAGTGTTTAAATGCCACTATTTAAAATCACTCGAAGCCCTGAAATTTTCTACAATAGCTGTGGGAAGTGTCATCTCCCCACCTTAATTAATCATCTTCCTTATCCTCTCCTATCCCCCCCGCCCGCCTGCCTCATTTACTTCTCTGCTTATCCTCCTGGTTGATCATGCCTCACTGCCTTGCTCCTCATATTGATGTATCTTGTCTCTGTTGAGTGGAAACTGTGATCTGACATGTTATGATTGTGTTTTTCTTGTGGGGTACTGGGCAGTTTTTATTTTGTTCCATGTACCCCAGATATATATATATATATATAACTGTATGTAATTATTTCCCATTTTATATTGTCTCTTACGTGTGTAGTTGTAAGATTACGTGTGTAGCTATAAGATTGTGTATACCATTTAGCCTATGTAATTTTCATATGTCATTATGCTTTTGTAGTATTAAGTATTTTTGGGGTTTTTTCCCTGCCCAACTGTGGACTTCCTCACATTTTTCATAATGTTAAGCTTTTACTGTACTTTAGGTTTAGTATTCTTTTTCACATGTAAGAGATATCCTGATTAAAACCATTTTCGTAACTTATGTTTTTCTTCAGATTGCCTTGTTTCCTCGTAGTTGCAGCCTTGGCATGATTCTCTATCACTATTTCACCGGCTGACACGGGGCTGGACTCAGAAAAGGGATTTTGACAAAGGAAAAATCTATTTCTGAGAAGGCCCGTGTCACCCGGTGACCCTCCCTGACTCACCTGTTGCTTCCCCTACTTGCACATGCCAAGTCTGGGGTTAGTGCTAGCCTGGAATGAGGTAGGTGGCGCTGGTGTCGCCGAGCTGGCAGGCGTTTGTGTGCAGGGGCTGTAACGGCTCACCGCTCTCTTCTGGGGGTTTTAACAGGGAGATATCTTTCGAGTAAGACTCCGTGGTAGTGATCCTTCACTCACCCTTCGTTATACCGATGTCTTCCTTGGAGAAGACGCTCGATCTGGGGGTAGTAACCCCAGCTTTCCTGAAAGCTCTTTTTTCTCTGGTATATCCAGCATTTTATACCTAGAAATTCGTGCTACAATGGAATTTCACCGGGTGACACGGGGCCTTCCTCAGAAATAGATTTTTCCTTTGTCAAAATCCCTTTTCACCAAAGAGGATGCTGTAATGGAATTTTTTTTCCAGGTTTTTTAGCTTCTAGAATTAAATACCATCGGATAAATGCCATTCACTGCACAGATTTTAAGCTACTTAAGCAAAAGAACAAAAGAGAGTATATTAAAAAACTCAATTTGATTAAATCAAACTTTCCAAAAAATTACACCTACAAGCACATCGTGTGAGTTTTAGCAAAGTGTTACCACAGCAATGAAAGAAGTTTTTCCAAATGCAGAAATTTACGGAAGTTTTATCATGTAGCCCAAGTCATAACCTATATTAGCTTCTCAGAAACATGGTCACCCATGCTGATTCACTATTAAGTTTTCAGCTTCTTGCTAGATGAACTTCAGCGGCATTGGAATGTTTAAGAGCAATACACTGATGGGAAAAATATAAATGTACACTCCTTGCCCTCTTTTAAATTGATACTGTACTTGAAATACTTATAAAATAAATCTTAAACCATGAATAGAACACAAATAACACCAAGGAAATCCACAAGTAAATAATGCAGAATTAGTAATTCATCATCTTTCATGTGAGAAAGGCATTAGCATGAATCAGCATTTGCTTTTCCATCCATAGTTTTTACATCATTAGCATCTAAAGAGAGACACTAAAATAAAAATAGGCTATCTGAAACCTTAAAATTTAAGTTCTTGGCCTTGTGATTCTATGTTTAATAAAACAAGCATGAAAAATTTGTAAACATCAGAACAAAAATCCCTCTAAAAATAAAAAAGGTATGGGACCATCTAAAATATTTAAGGATTTTAATGGGAAAAAGCAAAGTTCATACATTTCTGTTATATCATACAATACAGAACCTTATTTTTGATACACTGGAAATTTATATATATTTATGAATTATGAGCTGAAATTTATACATATTTATCAATTATGATGAGCTAAATGTACTAATAATGTGTTAATTTCTCCCAGTAATAATATAAATTTCTACAATGGCTGTATGTTGGTGAATGTATTTTTCCACTGAAAAAGTGTGAGGCAAGTTATTAATAAGTGAGATACAGTATTTAGCAGTAAAAGTACAAAAGTATTATGAATTTTCTGTCTTGAAAAATGACATTTTTATAATAAAATCTTGAAAATGACATTTTTATAATAAAAAAGTTTTATATATACTTACCTAGTAATTACACAGCTATAGTTTCAACTATCGCGGCAGGCTAAATTTCAAAATTCAAGCTAGCGCTTCAATTGCTTTAGTGTAGGTGACTAGTCCCGCCCACTAACGGGAATACCAGGAACGACTTAGCAGAGAATCTCATTCTGTTTGTGCCCCATGTCCACCAGAGGGGAGGAGTTTGGGTTCCGATTCTGTAATTACTTGGTATGTATATATAAAACATTATTTTATTATAAAAATGTCATTTTTATATAAGTAACTTACCAGGAAATTACATAGCTGAATCCCATATTGACAGGAGGTGGGATACATGGACAAATTCTACTCCAAAGCATTAAGTCATGAAATGAAATGAAATAGAAAAGTTGTTAGCATTGAAGCATTGAAGACAATGCTTGTTGTTCCTCTCCAGTCAGGAGAGCTACTGCAGGAGAATACTGCCTCTGGTTGGTGCTTATCTTAACCTGTAGTGGCGTGGCGGTAACATGGAAGAGCGCCTCTACTTGAGTGGGAGCTTTGTAGCAAAGGAGTCCTCCAATTGCTAACAAAGCATCAGTGGAAGTTATGGGGCTTGAGGAGTTATCCAATGGGTAGCAAAACTTTAAAAGGTGCCCTTGCCCTGGGCGCAGTACCAAAATAAAAACAACCAGACAATGTCATCACATACACCGAAGAAAAACCACAACCCATCCACTGAAAGTGGCAGGTGCTCCAGGTACCCCATACCAGCCCCCCCCCCCACCTCCTCAAAATTGACACTTCACTACAAGGTGAACAGACAGTAGGAGAAAATCCTATGCTTCCTTTCGTGATACCATGCCAGTTTCTAATACTTCGCAAGGTACTGCAAAAAATTTAACACTGTTTTATTTACAATTGTGAGAAGCGAAGATCGATTACATATCTAGTAGGTTGATCGAAGAATGGAAGTAAGGGGCATCCTGTGCTTGAAAGCTAGTGAGGTAGCAGCTGTTCTGACGTGCTTAGCTTCCATTTAAAAGTAGGCAAACTGCTCTCCTGAACCTGGGAGTAGTCTCATAAATAAAATCCTTTTGGGAAGAAAGACTATGTTCTTAGCTAGAAGGCAAAAAGGGTCCTTGCCAAAACACTAAGGATATGGAAGGTCCTTTGCTCTTCCAATACCTGAAAGCTCCAACTGGAAAAGAGCTCACTATTCTCCCCAGAGCCAAAGATGATGGGAGAGTTGGTGCCAGACAACCTGTAGAACTTGGCGCCAGGTGCTGGGTGCTCTGAGATGACACCAAGCTGAAGTTGGCGCCAGATGATCTGGGTGCCCAGAGAGGCATTATTTGGGAGCTGTCTGACGCTCCTAGGTGCTCGGAGCATGAGCTGGTGCCAGGGTGTAGCTGGAGTCAGACAAGTTGAAAGTCAGGTGAGGAAGAGTTCGGGAGCTAAAGGGCATTCCTAGGTGCTTAGAGCACTGCTCTCGGCTGACAAGAACAACTTCTCTTCTCTTAATTCTTAAGATAGAAAGAATGGAACCAGGGCTGGAAGAGTCCTCATTCTTGGCTAGAAGGTTCAAGGGTACATGAGCAAACTTCGTTACCGAGTTAAATGTGGCTTGATACCCTTTAACGATGGAACATGAGAGAGACTAGATCTCCTCAAATAGGCAATCCACCATTAGGCCACAGATGTCTCAGAATAAGGGACGAGGAGTCTGAGAGGCCAACTACAGAAAAAACGCTCTCTTAATCTGGCAAACGGAGCAACAGGATTGATGATTGCATTTAGCAATGGTCTCTGCAGTAAGTCTTGAAAAACCCCTTCGTTCTGATAAGCTTCCGGTCAGTGTACAGTCCCTCCAGGTAAGAGGACACCACCCTTGGTGGTATCTCTTGAAGTGAGGTTGACTGAGTAAACATAGACTCGGGAAGGAGTCTTGGGAGGTTCACCAACCATGGTAGGTTCAGAAGACCTTATACCATGGCTCAGAACAGGGTTAAAAGGGGTTATAGTAATGTTGCGATAAGCTTAAAATTGTTTTCCTTGACTATGTCAAAGGGCAGGAATGCATAGGGGTCCCTGAAGGAGCATGGAGTCTGCTGCCCATGTTATAGGGTCTGGAGCTGGAGAAAGAAGAGAGGAAGACGAAGGTTCCTTAATGTGGTAAAACAGGTCCAAAGTCGGCCTGCCCCATAGGTTTCCTAAAGACCAGGGGAATCTAGGTCCACTTGAAAGAAAGAACAAGCTTCTGACGTCTCAGTTCGTCCACCACAACTTTAGTTGGCTTGAAAGAATCGAGTGACTAAAACACTCAACTGATCGTCCACTGTAGAAGTTCTCCTGCTGCTAGGAGGAGAAAGTGAGTGAGAGAGTCTCCTTGCTAAAGTGATAAACGTTAGGACTGTGGTCTGGGCTAAATGGATTACCACAGTATGGAGTGAACCAGGGACGAGAAGTACTGGAGTCCAAAGTGGATCGCTTTCAGCTCTCTGACATAGATGTAAAGGCTTCGTTTTCCCCAGGGGTACGTCCCCGGAACTCCCAGATTCCCAAACGGGCTCCCTACATAAATCAAGCTGTTGAGAAGAAGACTAAGACTAGTCTTGATGGAAGATGGAACTTCTCTTCCGAAAGGCTAAGCTTGGACATCCACCACCACAGGTCTGACTTAAAACTGGGGCTTTGGGAAACGACAGACCTGGCTGTGTTCCCTGTCCCAGTTGGTCTAAAGTAAGAGGAGAAAGGACAAATGCCACTGAGGCCAAAGCTTAGGTCCCCAACTGGAAGATCTTGTCTCCTTCTCTATTCGAAAAGAAAAGAGGGGCTGTGGTCATACCAACCTGCAGACAATCCTGCGGACTCATAAGCAACCATGCAGACCATCGTGCAAACTCGCAGAAAGCTGTGTGGACTAAACGCTGACCCCATTGACTCTTGACAGTTTTTTATTACTTATTGGACTCGATAACGCCTGCGTGGACAATACTTCGGACAGACCGAAACATGACACTGTATATGGCAATAATAATAACTGGCGTGTTTATAAAAGGCTTGAAAAGTCCGGAGAAGACAAACAAGGCCTGGAATAACAGTGGCCTTGTCCAACGCCAGGTTCTGACAAATTCTTCTGCAGATGGACAAAATCTTCTAAATAGAAAATATGTTAGTGAGAGGGACGCTAGGCGTTCAGCCGGAAGCTTAATACTGGCTAGATAGTGCTGAGCACCCTGGATCAGGTATCAGAAGTTTGGTCATCAACACTGGGCACCAAGAAGTTGGTCCCAGGAGTTCGGAAAATGATTCCAGACGTTCGGGAATGGGCGCTGCTAAAAGGTACTGGTTTGAGAGAAGTATGGCGCTTACTCTCCTGCTTGGAGCTCAAGAAAGGCCTATCAACAAGGGAACATTCAGGAGAGAAGATATCGTCATTCCAAGGAAGACGGACCAAGGACAAGACAGATGGAAGCACAGTGAAACTGCAGGAAGACTGTGAGATGAAGCAGACCTTTTAACCATTTGAAAAGTTACGGTGTTAATGTCTGCATTGGAAACTTCGGAACTGGATGAAACTAGAGGAATAATCGCAAAACTCTCGAGGAAGTCTGATAACTTGACTAACTTCTCAGAGGACAATAGAGTCCCCAGCAGACTCATTCACTAATGTTCCAAATACGCAATTAGCAGACCATCTGAAAGCAGTTGTTATTCTTTTGGCTGACAGATGACTCATAGCAGAACAGGAGCACCAGAGGTGTACCTCTTGAAATTCTAAAGAAAAGATTGGAATCTCTAAAATTCATCTCAAATGTCCTTGTTCACACAAGACAGGACGAGAGGTAAAAATGGGGCGAAGTCTCTCTGTCAACATTTGAGAGTTTCTGTCTTAAGCCCTTGCTCCTGCTGCCAGTCAAGACAAACTTTACTTTAAAAACTCTTGACAAGATCTTCTATAAGGAAGTCTAGTTCTGTCAAAGTACCAGGAGAAGGCAATTCAAAAGATACTTGTTTAGCTCCTTATCAACAAAAGTCCAACACTCAACTCCTGAGATTTTAGGGGGAAGACAAAAATGCTAGAGGTTGGAGCTTTCTCAGCAAGCTCCCAAAAAAGGGACATACAGCCTTTGTCTGCAAAGGACAGGATTCCAAGACACTGAAGTCGTTAAAGGAAAGCAATATTGGCTTGCCTTGAACTTGAAACAAAGTTGGAAAAGACTGAAGAGAGACAAAAAAGCATGTAAGCTGGCTGTTTGGTCTGATCTGGAGAATTGGTGTCCAGTGCTCGGGGGCAGTCACCGGTCACTTGAAAGTCAGGATTGTCTTGATCCCTATTCAATCGGAATTGGTGCCCAAGAAAGAACAAGAACAGGTTCTTAAAAAGAAACAGGCGCCGGATGCCTGACAGCTGGCGCCAAACGGACAGGAGATGGTGCTCAGACACTGCTGGGTGTTTGGACATTGCTGGACGCTCAGAAAATTGTTGAGCTTCACGCCAAGTACTGGCACTCCATGACTGGAAGCTAAGGAGACCAGCCTGAGGACTGTCCCAGAGGCTATAAGAAGTCTGTGAACTTGCTCCTGCTCCAAGTCGCTTACAGGAGAGCGGAGAAGTGTGATTAGCAACTGAAAAGTGCCTCTTCAATGGCCAATATTCAGCATAAAACACACCATCAGTGCTTCTATTCCACACTGGAGATCGTATCACTTAGACAAGAATAAAAGCACATCTTTATAGACGCCTTTCCAATGGCTGTCCGTTGATGCCCGCGGACAACAGGCTCAACCAAGGGCCAACTATATACCTGGGGGCAAACCCATCCAGACTCCAATGGACTTCAGTATGCCTCCTCCCTGGTGCATGGGAGTCTGACAGGGACTGGGTTTAGGAGATCCAAGGGGCAGTCTGTCGATACCTGGGACTGGCAACAGGTTCGACTGAGGGGGCGACTACCCATGTGTAAACCCCCCACCTCCCTTGGACTTCCAGTATGCCTCCTCCCTGGTGCATGGGAGTCTGACAGTGACCTTTGTCTAGGAGCATTGGGGGTTGAGTGGCCACCTCCTCCACTGCACAACACTTCACTATTACAAGGTTAACTTCTGTTAACCCAAACACAAAACTGGCAATGGCAAGGGAAGGAAGCGAAGAAGCCAGGCACGGGAGAAAGTGAATCAAAATACGAGGGTTAGTAGCAGAGTGAAAAATAGGATGCGGGGAGAGCTGGTGCCGAGCGCCCAGGAGCAAGCACCAGGCTCCCAATAGAGGGTGACGATCTCGAGTTGGCGCCAGGTCGTGGGTGCTCCCAGAATGTAGATGGCATCAGGCTAGCTGGGCAACCAGCAAGGTAGTACATCGGGAGCTAAGAACTCCAGGAGCTGGTGAGCGCTTGTGGGCATTCGGCACCGATTCTCAGCTGTCAAGAACATCAATTCTTCCAAGAGCCCAACGTAACCAAAACAAGGTGTATTCTCTCTCCTTACTACATTCTGCCCTTACACTTTTCAGTTCTCTGCAAAAGAAAGTGTAATTAGATGTTTAATTACAGTAATTCTTTACCAATAAGTGTTAGAAGTACACTGAGTACCATTATACAGACAAATCTCAACTCCTAACAAACATTATTTGAGACTTGCAGTAAAGTATTTCATCACCAAAAATATCAGTTCAGTGGCGAACACAATGTTTACATTTTATTAAGCAACTTGGTAAAGATGGTAGCGGATGCAATGTCTACGTTTATTACACTACTCGGAAAGGTTATTACGTTATTCGGTAAAGGTGAGTTAATCACTGCAAATTCACTACTGTAGCAAAATATGATAAACTTGAATCAGATCTTAATAACAAAACAATAAAATACTGATCCTGAAGGCTGTAAGCTTGAAAGCTAATTGAAATCAGTGATAATACTTCTTTGAAATCCAGTTAGGTAACCAGTGAATAATGCAAAAACTGCTGAAAAGATCCAGTGTTATATCAAGACCAGCAGGAAACAGAATGAGATTTTCTGCTAAGTCATTCCTGGTATTCCCTTAGTGGGTGGGACTAGTCACCTACAACAAAACAATTGAAGCATTAGCACAAATTCTGAAATTTAGCCTGCTGTGATAGATGAAACTATAGCTATGCAATTACTTGGTAAGTTACTTATATAAAACCTTTCTGTAAGCACTTCATTACATTCTGTGAGGTCCTTCTAGTTCTCTTGGGCAAGCCTTTGCAAATGTACCAGGGAAACATGCTTGCACAATGTCTGATGTACCAGATAATGTTTTAGCCAAAAACTTCACATCTTCTCAAAATGAAGTTCCAAGCTATCTTCAGATAACACTCAGTTTTCTACCCTAGCTGCACTTCAGTTACACAATAGGTGTCACAACACAAGGAAGTGGTAATAAAGAAATTTTGAACAATTCTATTACAAAACTTTATATTGAAACAATGAAATGTTAAAACTACTGTTGGCTATTCAAATAAAGTTTTTTTTTTAAATGAAGAAGTTTTAAGCAACTCTACTCAAAGTTTATAGTGAAAAAAAACAAACAGTTTTAGTTACAGTTTGAACCAGGAACCAATATACATTAAGCATCTGCAATAACAGCTTTATCCCAGAAATTCTCTAGTAATAATAATTGCAATTCTTTTTACACTAAACATATTACCTTTACTGAACATGAAAAACCTGGTCCTTAAAACATAATAGATCAACAAAGACTGATAAATTTGTAAATATTGTTGAAACTACAAATCCAAGACCCTAAGTGTCATTTATGAAACTGCAAGGGAGGTCTATTGATAACAGAGCCAGTCACATTTATTCAGTTCTCTAACTACATAGTCACTGGTATAAACTGCTGATTTTGCAGTTTTCCCAGTCCTCTATGCATAATAACTATTAGGGAACCCAGAATTACACTTACTTTATTCCCTCCAATTTCCTTTTATTTTATTCTATGACTAAATCTTCATTCTCATAGTATATAAATAACACTAATCTTTACCATGAGGTGTCAAAGTTTTTTGGGATAAAAGTTAGGGCTTACGCAACAGAAAAAAATAAATTGCACATGTGCTCTTGCACAAGCACTCGTGCTACAAGCAACTAACACTGTCTAAACATAGCCTAGTCAATGATATCCTGGAACACTTCTCAAAACATCATTTGGTCCACAACCTTTTAACTAAAAATGGGCACAGTGAAGTAAAAGTTTATTTCAAGTCGACATGGACTAGGCCCAAGACTTCATGCTTCATCAAGTAAATACATAACTTATTATTCACTTGTACCACTTGTACTTCATGTTCCATGTAATAAAATGTCAATTTATCAATCATTTCACATTTTCAGACAATGAATTTTTTAAGGGCAAGAATTTAAAGTATAATATTATTACTTGTGAGAAAATCACTTTTGTTCCCCAAACACAAAAAAAGAAAACTTTCATAACAGTTCCCTCACAGGCTAAAGCTTTATGATTCACAACAAAACACAAGATACGGCTGTTCGGATAATAGGCCAACTGGGTTACGTATCTGGAAAAAATTTCCTTAGACTTGGGCAACAAAAGTAGGTAAATCCAACTTAGGCCTAGGAGAATTACTCGTATGCGAATTCAGTAGTTACTGGAAATTAATTAAGCAGCATTTGGTTTCCAAACTTTGAAAAGCGATCAGTTTCTAAGGCAGGATTCGTCCTGGGTATTTTATGCAACTGCAATCGTCGATAAACTAATTCGCCTCTAAGCAAATCACAGGCTACGCAGGATAGGGCTACTAACCTACTAGGCTATGCAAGCACCGGTTACGCAATATCCGCCATCTGGTATCCTAAATCTTGAGGAAGGACGCCTAATACGTTCAGAACAGTACCATATGACACTGCTTTTAGAATAATATAACTGATGTATTTACCAAGGGACAGAAACATTAATGTTGTCACCATACGCTGTCTATCAGCTGACGTGTAGACCACTTTCTTCTGTCAGGGATCATATGAGTAAATATTTACAAGATAAAGAACGTAAATTTTGCTTCGCCTAATTAAGTGATATAAGGTTTTGATACGAGAATTTTTTATTAAAAACACGGCTTCTCATTATTTTGTGATATAAGTATGCAAACTAGAAAAATGTGGGAAATTTCTGATATTGATCCTTCCAATTTTATATTAACCATCCCTTCCAACAAACGTCAACCGCGCTGACTTGGAATTTTCTTCAAATTCTTAAATTGCGCGCGTTAAGGATAATACGGATGGCGCAATGTGTGCGTACATCGCAATTAGCAATTACCCAATAAACTCTCAAAGGACCTCATCTACTAAAAGACACATGGACCTGATGAAATACTTAAGGAACAATATTTACTGGCAGTACTGATGAAACTGTAACAACAAGGAGTTGCCCTAATTTAATACAGTTTATAGAGTTATTTATGAGGCAATCAAGGTAATTACATTCCCGAAGTTTTAACATACAGGAGCTTCCGCCATGAGATTATGGACATAATAGCACTGATCCCGTAGGCTCGTATTTTAGCTTCATGCCACAAAGATGAATTAAAAAAAATAGAATTTGTATAGGAGATGAGTGCAAAGTAGTATTTCGATGAAAGTTTCCGAATTCAAGGGTAAATATACAATGTGAAAATTAGAATGTATAAACCTGGAAAGAGGAATTGTCAAGTTTTACACCAACCTTGATGCCCTACATCCTATTCAGACAACTTTGGTGCAAATCGGTACATATTCCTTTGGTTTTCCAGAATTCATGAATCCGCTCATACTTTCATTTGGATCAATCAATCATTTCACATTTTCAGACATTTTCTTCCTTTAATAATAAAAAAAAAAATTTCACGCCATTTACCATCACAAACAAGCCTACCAGGTTTTCGATCATTTCCACACACTTATTATTCCTTGTTGTGGATCTTCGAATCAATGGAACAACTAAACTGGATTTCCATAAGAGTTAGATCCTTTCCGCGACATCATTATGAATGAGATTTAAAGACTTTCAGAGCAAAACCTAGGATTATCCAAGTGTCATGAGATAACAATAGTGTGTTGTTTTACCCTTTAGCATCGGCATTCATGAGGAACATTGATAAGGGGAAGTATAGATGACTTTTTCTAATATTTTAGCAAGTTCTCTAAAATATTTCAACAATCGGTCACAAATATTTAGGCAATTAAAAGCAGAATATTTGTAGTAAATGATAAGTAATATACCAAACAAAAATAACAGAGAGAGAGAGAGAGAGAGAGAGAGAGAGAGAGAGAGAGAGAGAGAGAGAGAGAGAGAGAGAGAGAGAGAGAGAATCCATTTGGACATTACTGTTAACGGGAGGAAAAGCAGGGCAAGCCATCATTAATATTTATATGAATACGAATAACAGCACACAATAAATTATCTACTTTCTTCAGGTAGCTTGATGTGAATAATATGCAACACTCCTACGTATACACTTCAGTTCTACAGTATTATCTACAGGTTTAAAGGCTTAAATGAGCAGTAGGTTAACGCCAAGACACCGAAGTTGCGCATATAAATCAGCACCCAACCGCCCTCTTCCGAGACAAAAAAAAATATTAAGGCCTGAAGTTAGGAGAGTACACCGCCAATACCTGTTTCTTCTAAGGTCCTGTGTGCTATAAGCCCTTTATTTACAAGAAACTTCAATTCCAGTGGTGAGTCCGTCCAAATGTTGTTCTGAAAGCACAAAGAATAAAAAAGAAAAAAGTCCCTGTAGGGGAGGTATTGCCATCAGTGCACCTCACACTCTGCACTGTATGCATTACTTACAGTTTTCTGCAGCGTCCCTTCTGCCCGTAGCTGAAACCCCTTGTATTTCTTTTACAGTACCTCCTTTCATATTCTCTTCCATTTTTCCACCTTCTCCTAACAATGGTTTCAACATTATTTTCAGCGTTAAATAACCTCATAGGCCCTAGCGCTTGGCCTTCGGCCTAAATTTTATGTTCCAATTCCAGTTCCAAAAAAGTGGCTCATTGTTATAGCAAGAAGATATTTTACCATCTTGAAGCATATGAAATATATATATATATATATATATATATATATATATATATATATATATATATATATATATATATATATATAGAGAGAGAGAGAGAGAGAGAGAGAGAGAGAGAGAGAGAGAGAGAACAAACAGGAGGACGAAAAGGAGGTGATGCATATTCAACTTCATTTCCAGCCAACGTTTCAAAGCATGGCTTCATCATCAGGGCTAAAGTACAAAAATAACAGCAATTAAAATCAATACATAGGACTCACTAAAATTATTAATGTTAAAATATGGGTATTAAAACCGAAACACACAGACACACACACACATATATATATATATATATATATATATATATATATATATATATATATATATATATATATATATATATATTAAATTTCTGACTCACGTAGGATCGAACCCAGGTCTTTCAGGTAGGGCGCTATCCACTAGGCCACACAAGTCTAAAAGAAATTGGAACCTGAGAGCAACTGCACCCAAGGAATTACCTGGGCAAGCTAACTGCTTGCATACAAGCGAGTTTTCCCCAACTTCCCGACTCAGCAATGGCCCAATAGACAGCATTTCATTGAATTATCCCTTCTGAGTGAATAAAGAAATCATCAACACACAATCACGTGTGGAACATATTAAATGACTCACGCGAGGATACAGGTCTTTCAGGTGCGCTATCCACTAGGCCACACAAGTCTAAAAGAAGTTTTGCACCCAAGGAATTACCTGGGCTAACTTTTCAACGACACTCCCGACTCAGCAATGGCCCAATAGACAGCATTTCATTGAATTATCCCTTCTGAGTGAATAAGATAGAAATCATCGACACACAATCACGTTTAACAGAATTAATTTCTGAAGAAAATTTATAAAAAAGGCGCTATCCACTAGGCCTCAGTCTAAAAGAAGTTGGAACCTGAGAATGAAATGCTGTCTATTGGGCCATTTGAGTCGGGAAGTTGGGGAATACTTATCTTTTGCATCAGTCAACTTTCAGGTATTTATTATTCTTTTGTTCCTTCTTTAGACTTGTGTGGCTTTAGTGGATAGCGCCCTTGCCTTTTAAAGAATGAAGTCAGGAAATGTCTGTTCCACGGCGTGATTGTGTGTTGATGAAAATTTTTGTTGAAATCTGTCTATTGGGCAATTTTGTTAGGTATGCTCAGACTTGGGTGCAGTTGCTCTCAGGTTCCAACTTCTTTTAGTTTGGCCTAGATTAACTTCCACCTGAAAAAGAATTGAGTCAGAAATTTAATTCTGTTTTGTTTAGTGTTGATTTTATCTTATTCACTCAGAAGGGATAATTCGAATGAAATGCTGTCTATTGGGCCATTGCTGAGTGGAAGTTGGGGAAAACTCGCTGGTATGCATTTAT
>NC_089744.1:65012581-65027581 GCF_040412425.1 Macrobrachium rosenbergii | reverse complement strand
CAGGTGAGGGTGAATAGGAAAGCATTGGTATTATAGAAAGGAAGGGCAAAGGTAAAAGAAACGCGAGGCGTGGCCTAATAGTGTTAAAAGAAAGAGAAAAAAAAATATTATTACAATTTCAGAGACAATTACACTTCACATGACGAGTGAGTGCATCCTATAACGGTGATAGTGATACGGAATGTGATGAGCTATTCCCTTGAGTCACTATGCTTAGCAGCCCATGTGTGTTGGCAAGTCTGCCAGACCCCACTAGTTTTGAAGCTAGCCTTGTGCCAGTGCCACCACCAGCAGTGGTTCCCAAACCGTGGAACCCTTTAGTGATAAGTCTGGACACCCGGTACAGCTTTATAGAGGAAGAAAAAGGGTTAGTAGACTAGAAACATGGGCTGCTAATGTTGCTAAAAGCCAAAAACACCTTGGCGTGGCCTAACCAAAGCTTTGTTATGGAGACTGGTAATAAGAAATCTGTTTTAGCCAAGGAAGTTGATCCCCCTTGCAGCTGGAAGAACAAGCGTTTTTCCCAAGTGAAGGATGAGTTGATAAGTGTGATCTTCAAGGCATACTGGTCAGTGTGCGTGACTACAACTTGGTGACAGCATACCTTCACTCAGGGAACCCATCAAGAGGAAGCAATCTTAGGCCAAAATAAGCAAGAAGTGGACATTGGGCCACTAGGTTACATTCAAGGCGGAGGAAATAACATTCTGCAAGGCTACCTACCTCTCCAATTTAGTGTTACCGAAACGCAGAAATATGTCCGGTGTGGAATTTTTCATGCACAAGATGATCGGGTGCAGAAGTTGTGTCTTCATGCAGACAATAACAGAGTGATAGGTTTAGGTTTCCATCTAATTACGGTAACTTAAATCTATTTAAAATTGTTTTAATTAATGCAAAAAGTTATTTTGATTAACTTGATAAAGGAAGTTCTTTGCAAGGTAGTATTGTAAAAGCATATAATGCTTAGATCTATATAACAGTCTCATTATCATTTCATGCTGTAGCATGTCAAGCGACCCATGTAATGATAAGCATCTAGGTTTTCCAGTTGACACGTTTACAGCAAATGATCTTAAGACAATAAAGGAAAGCATATATTTTTTTTACAGGTAAGGTTTTACCAATGGTTGAATGAATATAAAATTTAGGTGAGCGTGGAAGTCAGTGGTATGGAAATGTTGCATAAACAGCAGTCTCCATTCATCCAGTAATGTCTATGAGGGGCCCAAGTTGTGGAAAAGTTGTGAGGGAGGAACGACAATAAAGGACTCACCGGGCAGGAAACTGATAAGGGTTACTCCAGAGGTCTTCCATGAACGCACACTACTTTTGCCAGTTTTGACTGCCACACTACACCTGTAAGCACACCCCAAACCGGCAATACGGTGTTTGGATTCTCACATCGGCATGACGGTATTGTACGAAATATACCTCATCTGGATGGATGTCAGCCAGCCTTATGTCGCTGTGGTAAAGCAAAAAAATTGCAAGATTTCCCCCACTCCGAAGAAGGTTGCCTGCAACACTCGTGAGCAGCTCAGAAAGGTGGGAGGCGGGCTGGAACAAATGTCTCCCACTTTGAACAATAACGGCAAACATTGTGAAAAATATCAGTGGCGTCCATGTCCTCGCCTTTCTGTCAGCTCGGTGTATTACGAATGCAAAGTAAAGCCTAGTCTTTTCAATATTGCCTGCCTCCACCTACTCTTTGTTGATGACCCCAGTCTGTCCATGGAATATGAAGCTGACTACTCCACAAAGATAATAAGACAAGAACTTCACAAATTTTGGTAAGTAAAGCTAATTCTTGCCAATATCCATTTTTTCATGCCTTGTCATCCAGTAATGACTATTTTTCTGCATTATTACCCTTATGTTTGTTTGTTGTGATTATTATTAGGTACTCCATATTAACTGATGTTGATTAACTGTGCATGACAATTTAAAGTTTTTGGAAGTTTTTATTTTTTACATCAATCACATTAACTTCAACAGTAATCATTACTGACATATTTGTTAGGATTATTATTAACGTTACTTCATATATATTACTGTTTAATAATTATGAGTGATAGTATTAATTTGTTGGGACTTTTTGGAATTTTTTTTTGCCTTTATCAAATGACATGTTTATCAGTGTTTATTGACGTTTATTAACTATGTGTGATAATATTTTTTGAAATGAAAAATTTTTTTTTAAAAAAGACCAAATACTTTGGATGGCTGGGGGTTTTTAGCAAGTTTTGTCTTTTTTTACAGTACAACATAGTAAGACAAAATAAGGTAACAATACAAACAATATTCTGGGGATTTTATGCCAAGAAAACACTTCGGTCATAAATGGGAAAATTGGAAAACAAATGACATGCCCGCACAATTTTGCAGACATCTCAAAAACTAATAAAACATTGGCAGACATCCTTAAGTATTCATAATGAACGTAGAATTAGCTTTAATTAGAAATTAAACGTAAGGTCATAGCTTCATAAATAACGATGACTTTGCGATTTGAAAGTCGTTGATTTCCAACCGCGATTTATTCGGTCTTTAAGAAAAGGTGCATAGCATTTTTTTAATCTTCAGTCAGGCTCTTCTTCGCGTCACATGGTAAACAGACAATTCCACAAAAACTCTTGAGTTAGCCAATAATAATTACTGTATATGTTCTCTTTTATCATTGATAAAGAAACTACACTCCTTGACGTACTTTTACGTGTTTGCTTGGTTTGCATGTGTATGTGTGTTTGTGTAGAGAGAGAGAGAGAGAGAGAGAGAGAGAGAGAGAGAGAGAGAGAGAGAGAGAGAAAGATAACACATATTGACTTTTTAAATTCACCTTTAAGCCTTTATGAACATACTTTATAAGAGAAAATCTCTTTTAGACCAGGACATATTGCCAGTGCAACGGACGTTGATGTGGATAGTCAGCAAGTTATTAGTTCTTTTATTTCTTAAAGGATGGTCAATATTTATTAAGACTCCTCTCTTCCCTCTTGTCCTAATATAGATCTTGCGATACTAACCTTCAAAGATCAAACGTCAGCAAAGAGGTGAGACGTTTTGTTTAAGATTTTTTTCAGTTTAAGTTAAAGCTGAATATTCCAGCGTGTTGTACAGTAATAATACCAATCATCATCTGTGAAATTCCGCCATTGCTGTCTTTCTGGTGTTTTATCTTTTAAGTCTCCAAACACCTCCAGTATCCCCTCTCTTAGGTCTCATTCAAGTAGGTGTGGGTCCAACAACTCTTCTGGTTCCCACAGCAGCCCATTTGACACTCACATTTTATTCTCCTGGGGGTTGTGCGCATGGGGATGGAGATGGCATTTCCAAGCCATCTCCATCCCCATTTTCATGACCTCATCTACATATGGAACTTTTGTGTTATTTGCTTCTGTATCTTTTCGAGCTCAGTCCTGCCATCTGACTCCTAATAAATTCTTCTCTTAAAACTTTACTTTTAAGTCAGGAAAAGCTTTTAATGATAGTGTCATTGACATACCATGATTCGTGTCCACATAACATTACAGATCGCACCCAACTCATGTATAACCTTATCTTCGAATGAAGTTTCAGTCTATTTGATTTCCAAAGTGTATTCAGCCTGCCCATCGTTTTGATAGCCTTATTTATAATGCATTCAGTTAGCAAGCTTTGTAAATCTTATGGTGTTTTGCTGATTAAAACAGCATCGTCTGCTTATTCTAAGGGTTAATTTTCTATCATTAGTCCCATCTAGACATCTTTCATATCTCACCAATTTTCATTATAAAATAATTATATGAGAAGGTGAAAGGATGAAATAATAATAATAATAATAATAATAATAATAATAATAATAATAATAATAATAATAATTATTATTATTATTATTATTATTATTATTATTATTATTATTATTATTATTATTATTATTATTATTATTATAAAATATGCTAGATTCAGTTTAGAGGGCTCTCAAGAGTCTGCCCATTGTTATTATCAATCTCAGATAATGAGAGCTGGACAAGCTGTCGAGAGTTCTCCTTGTATTGCTTAGTATATTTTGACAATAGTATTCCCGTGTTTATCATTGTTAATCACATTTTTCATTTGATTATGAAACGTCAGAAAGACGAATAGTAATGATGATGATGATGATGGAAACATGGGGTAATAATGAAAATAGAAACAATACATATAAGACTGTATGAACAAAGAAATAATGCTTATGATGTGATGATGATGAAGTCTCCCCTGAAGCAGAGAGTGTCCTTGGCATCATAAGTACGGTTGTTTACATTCCACTTGCCATTGAACGTAATTGTTACTTGCAGCTGTATAGGCTACAGGGTATCTGGTCTCTGCAGAAAGAGAAGAGCCAGTGCTACTTTTTTATACCCCTTGTTATTTTTTACTTTGGCCTATTTTTCTAGGTCATATCTCAGTTTAAAGGCCAAATTTTACTTTTGAGGCCTCTATATCTCCCTAGCCATTAAAGTTATAGGCCTTTGTTCTTGAGAAACGGCAGCTTTTTAGGGGATAGGGTACTTCACCTCCTTCAGTTTTCTAAAAATCTGTTGGTTGTTCACTTCTCCAAAGCCCTCTTAATGTACAGTCACCACTAATACCTTTTATTACCATTGGACATTTTAAATGTATATTACAATCAGGGACATTTATGAAGAGGTCTTATGTTTTATTGATTAGGCTACAAGAACTGAAATTGGTTATATTAATGTCTGCACTGAAAATTGTATTCAGTCATCACTACAGATAAGGTTGAATTATTATTATTATTATTATTATTATTATTATTATTATTATTATTATTATTATTATTATTATTATTATTATTATTATTATTATTCTCTGATTTTTGCTGAAACTTGGTAGGTTGGTACCTTATGGACTGGTGAGTATTTTTTACCTTCCGGTATTTTTGAAAAAAAATAACTTGTTTATATTCTCTAGATCTCAGAAACTGTCAGTTAGAGGTCTCTGGTTGTCATAACTATACAGAGTATGTGGAATATATTATTTTAGGTATTTTACATAGCTCGACTCTTTTTCCGGGTCACATGTCAGTTTAAAGGTAATTTTGTAAATTTTCTCGGGTAGGGAAGTACCTGTTAGTTATAATGAATATTTTTCATAAATATTTTGACCTTAATTCATTTTCAAGGTCGCATTTCAGTTTTAAGGGTCAGATACAGCGATAAAATTCTTTATTTTCCTCGTTACCGAATGCTTGTATTTTTTTTTTTATACCAGAGGAAGTTTTGCTATGATTTTTTTCATACCGGTGCAGTTTGTAGTGGGGACCAAGCTCGTCCGTTTAGCACAAACATTCGCTCTCGTCAGCCCATAAATTCTCGAAAGAAGGTAGGGCATTCCACATCCTGGAAGTAAATGGTATGACAGATGAATGGAACCGGTTGACCACCGAGTCTGCGGCGCCCAACCTGTTTCTGTTGAATTGTGAAGCCTGATTATACTATTAAAATCAGTAATTAAAACATGGCTTGGAGTGTATATATACTAAATAACTGCGATTCTGTGCAATGGACGGTTGGAAATGCTTTTAGACGATATTGCAGAGGAGTCGGTTGTGGGCAGCATACGGTCAGGGGGCGAGAGAATCAACGAACTTAACACTTCCAACCTATCTTATTTGAATGAACACTCTAGCTATCTTGAATTAAAAATGGTCGTGATTGTGGTCCCTAAGTAGTGTGACAGAACTGAAATGGCTTTATACTTGGTCCCATTTTGATTATGAATAAGTTATTAGTTAAGCTGAATTGAAAAAAAAAGAAAAACAAATTAAGTGAAATTAATAAAAATATGAAGTGAGACTCGCGCCTTCTTGATAAAAAGTATTTGCACAAGTCGAACTTCGGAAGCTCCTATGATTCAACTAAATGACTAGGAAGATTGTTGCATCATTCGGTCACAGGTGGTACAAGAAACTCCTTAAAACTATGTCGTATGGAATCTCGCAAATGAAAATTTGGGAAGATCAACCTCAAAATGGGCATCCTAATTATTGTGGTGAAAGGGAGCACATTGTGTCTAGAGTCACTCTAGACCATTAGTGAACAGGTTAAGGAACAGACGAGTCATTAACAGACTCCTAGAGTAAAGTTTGATATAAATTTAATGTGTACACACCGAAAGATTAAAGAAGATAGTCTATATTAGTCTACGTGTACCACCGTAGTTATAAGAGCTCAATTATAGTCAACTGAAAATAGCCATGAAATGAAGTCAGTCAGCTAAGTGATTCTAGTTAATGACTTAATTTTATTTCATTAAGATGCGACGGTTATGACCCCACATTTAACTCTACCCTTTTATCGGGACTGACACAAGCATAGAAATTTAATGACAGAGGAAAACCACCAATAAATGAACGAGGATGTCTTAACACAGTGACGTAAGAATCTGGTGCAAGCGGTAATAGGTTATACTGAAGCCTGAAATTCTACAGAATGAATAAACGCCTGATAACATTTACCCAAATTCTTGTTAAGATGTAATGAAAAATATTGCGCAGCTCCATCTGTTTTATCTCAGAACCTAAAAATGTCAGAGGAAGGATTTTTCAAATTCTTTATAATTAATCAATTAATTACAGTTAGAATCTACAGTGTTGTTAAAACAAAACTATATTAGATCCTTTATATTTAGCCTAACAAAATACTTGTCAGAAATCTTGTAATTCATATACAGGCATTACACTAATTTATCCCACAGCTTTTGACTGAGAGACTCGGACAGTTCTGTGATTCATCGTAATGTTCACATTCACATAAAACAGCCTAATACTTTGACTTGCAAATTTTCATAGAATAGAATGCCTATGTGATAATAAAAGAAAATAAAGTGGCAGCAACGAAGAAGTCAAGAATAATAAATAGCAAAAATGGATAAAGTTTAGCAGCCAAAAAATAATAGACCCAGCTTTCAACTTCAATTCAATTAAACCTAGTCGTGAAGTTGCAGCCCTCTGATTGTTCTTTAGCCTCGCTGTCTCGCAGATTCACTGAGGAGCTCGCATAGCCTACAAGAGCAATGGTCCACCAATTTATTGAGCTTCTTAAACTATTCACTTTCAGTACATGGAATTCCTTTCTTTTCTTTGTATTTCCGAAATCATTGATAGAGTCACTACAGAATAACTGTAGCCCATCACGCAGTGCACGTTTAACTTCTGAACTGTAAACGTACACAGAAACCCCTCTTTGAGAGACGCGTAACGCACGTGTAAATAGGTTAAGAAACAAAAACTGTCGAGCTAATCTAAAACGTTTCGAACTTGACGTACTTCTGTTTGGTTCCGTATTGACAAGTAGCCACGTAAGCCTCGAGAATGAAGCCTCCTTATCTAGAAGAAGCTCTTTAGCGAGATATGAAGATTCAGGAAACAAGAGGGATCACTGAAAGATCTGACTGATACGTCTCGCCAGGCACGGTTTCGTTTCATTGAATTGGAGACACTGAAGAAAAAAAAAGAGATGACGAGGAAGGTCTCAAGTGCTGCCAGTGGCGGGCCGCCCGCTGCTGCTGATGATGATGATGATGAAGAGAGGCAGGCAGACAGACAGACGAAGAGAGAGAGAGAGAGAGAGAGAGAGAGAGAGAGAGAGAGAGAGAGAGAGCGCATTCATTGTTACCAAAAAACGGGACAAACTTCGGCGTTTTAAATAGACATGTATACCCCATAAGAATTTTTACACACATGCACTCTCTCTCTCTCTCTCTCTCTCTCTCTCTCTCTCTCTCTCTCTCTCTCTCTGTATATCTATATATACATAAATAGTATATATATATATATATATATAATATACATTATATATATATATATATATACATGTATATGTATAAACACACATATATAACACACACACATATATATATATATATATATACATATATAAATATATACACTCATGTGTATGTATGTATACCCACAAGAGGGAAATCGAGATAAACATAGAGGGAATGTTTTAGTGCATTCCTTCACTCCCCTGTAAATAATTTTTGTTCGGAAATATACGAGATAATGATTTCTTTAATAGATAAACCGATAAACAATTGAGTGTGCTAAGCAGTCTTGTTTCTATGCTCGAACTTTCATCGCAGCAGCATCTCTGCTTATGCTTATCTGAAAATGTGAATCTGTAATGATTTACGCACACAAAGAGCTGGCAAACAGAGATAAATTAATTCAACAAAAAAAGAGCCGTAGAGAGAGAGAGAGAGAGAGAGAGAGAGAGAGAGAGAGAGAGAGAGAGAGAGAGAGAGAGAGAGAATAGGAAAGAGAGCGAGCATGTTCAGTACCTTTCCAACCTCAGCCTAGAAAACATCTCTTTGCTGTTCCCCCTCCCGGACCTCGTCTCCCGAAGGTGAGAGTTGCTTGTTTTGTGACGTCTTTTAGTTCTGTCTTCCGTGAAGAATTTTACTGCAGAATTCACTGAGTGAATGAACGTTGCCTCAAATGTAATTAAGCAAAGGTTATATTAGTTCTTTCGTAAATTTTAACTTACGTTTGTTCACTTTCTATGTATGTTTTGCGATAGTTTTAATCCATCTCTGAGGCAACGCTGATATTGAAATAAAAGGTGTGTAACAACTGTCATGGACATCTTTCTTCATTAGCCTATACAGGCGAAAGGCAAATTATCCCAGACAACATTCAAAGAATGCGCATTACCTTTTCAATATTCGAATAACATTACTTTCAGATGTAGGACAATTAATTCAGGGTACTGAAATAGTTTGATTTCTTTTCATCTCCCTTCACAGTTCAGTAAAAAGAACCCATGATGAACGCGCACGTGAATTTTAGCAGTTATAAACATGATCCATTAGGTTTAACCAAAGGTTTTGCATTAAATCGAAGGCCCCATCAATAGAGTGAAGTTTTTTAAGTTTTGCAAAAGCTGCTGCAAATTATATCTTTCTTTTAAAGACTTGGCATTATCGAAATTAATTGCTTCGAATTTTGAACTATCGAATTTGTTTCGAGTCGGTATAAAGAAAATAACATGATACTATATATTCACCTTTATTGTTAGTGGTATACATACTTCAGAGTAATATTGCTGTTGTGCACAAGAAAACGCCGTATTCATTAGCCTTTAGTTATTGCCATAATAATAGTATAATATTTGTATAGCTTATAATCTTTGAATTGTTTTTTAAATTATTTATATTACTACATTTCAAAGAAAGATTATATATATAGCTACACTCATCACATTTATACACGCGTGACTGTTTTATTTTCACGGATATTAGGCCGAAATATCGTTTGATATCGGATTCACAATACCATGGGAATAACTTATATCTTAGGGGTGTTATTACTGCTAAGTGCATCTATCCTGGCCTGGCCAGGCCACATGCACTTGTCAGTTATAATTTCCCTCGGATGTAAGTACTTACTAAGGTACAGAGAATTCGATGCTAAAATTATATATATATATATATATATATATATATATATATATATATATATATATATATATATATATATATATATATATATATAGGTAGATAGATAGATATAGGCATATATACTGTATATGTATATATACATAAATCATACATTATACATATATATATATATATATGTATGTATGATACCACTGAAGTACAGAAAAGATTCTTCTAAATAAATGACGACTATGCATCTTTGCGCAGAGCTATGACTTAACGACCGCTCCTATGACCCAATTACCCATCGGGCCAGGAAACAGTCATCCATTAAAGTCTTTTCATAGTCATGCACTCAGATTTAATGGAGAGACGTTGAGGAACTTACTACACCATACAGCCTATTGGTTTTGGAAGTAGCTCCGAGTTGATCCATTTTGTGGGGAGCCTTATCAGTGCCAGAGCCCGCATCTCGTTAGTTTCAGAAGCGGTGACACCCTGAGGATGTTGTGCATTGAGAACCTCAAAAGTTCAAGCGAAAATGCAATGCATTAGTACTCTGAAAGAGTCCACCTTGTATTTTGTTGATTTATTTATATTTTTTCCATTTATATATTAATTTATGAATTTATCTTTTTTAATAACTGATCTCTTCTTTCTGCATTTCCTATTATCTTATGTAACGTCTTTCAAATGGACACCATATTCTTTGGAAGCTTGAACTTCAAAGTCAGTGGCCCACGTAGATTTGTTCCATATGAATAGAGGTTTATCTTCTGAATAATAATAATGATAATAATAATAATAATAATAATAATAATAATAATAATAATAATAATAATAATAATAATAATAATAATAATAATAATAATAATAAACTACCAACAATGCTCTCTTACCTTAGTGAGGCTCGGTCTATAATGCATATTGTCAGTGAGGCTTGGTCTATCATGCATATTGTCATTAAGATGGGTGAACTAGATTCTTGAGTTATACTCAAGGACTCCCACTAGGCTCACCCGAGAGGTTGTTTTGAAATGAGAGAGGAAAATTAGATTAAATTCAAGTTAAAGAGGTTGGACATCTGAGTACGAAAAGACAACAAGGAACGGATGAACAATAAAAGGTAGAGAGCAATGGTGTATCTACCTGTCGTTTAGTAATATTTGTTAATTAACGAGAAGGGACAGCTCGAGATTCCAACTCTTTGGCGAGGAAATTTTTCCTGGTGTGGAAGGTGATCCCATTACTTGTGAAAATACTGCCTCTGTTATTGTAGTTAGAGTTCCAACACAAGCCGTTGATTATATGGGTATAATGTGTCTGTGTACGTGTGTTTTAGTTAGTGAGTATGTATGTGTGTGCGTGTGAATGAAATACGTGATGTGTAAAGAAACAGTTGAAATCTTTACTTAATTAGGAAACCGATTTCATATGTCAATAGTACATGAAATAAAACACACATATAATATATATACATAAATAGATATGTATATATATGTGTGTATGAATATATATTATATATATTTATATATTTATGTATCTATGTATTTAGGTATATAGCTAGATGCGAGTGGGAAGGTGTATTGTAGGACAAATAGCAGATGTGATTGGGGAAGAGCAGCGAATTTTTTAATAAGGTTTTTGTTACGAAACTGTTACGCGAGGGGTTGGAGAGGAAAAGGAAAAAGCTTCAAGTGTTATAAGACTAGCCTATCCAGAGAAAACTTACAGAGTATTTGATGCGCAATCTTTAGAGATTATGGTGGAGTGTAATTTGTGGGTGTAAGGATAGAAGGGTTTATAATGAGAGAACATGCAGACGTAAGAATGCCTGGTTTGTCGTAAAAGTAAGCCTAACACAAGGGTGGGATATATATCAACGGCTCTTTAATGTTTTTATATTTTTGCTGGTGGGACTGTGGGAGAAGTTGAGGAAAGGACGGGAGAGTTAGGTGCAAAGTTGGCTGGTAAAGTATATGGATCGTGAATGGAGTGGATTGGTAGCCTATATGTTTGATGACGCTGCAACGTTAGTTGACGACAAAGACCGAAAGTTTGAGAGACTGGTAACAAAATTTAAATATGATTGTAAGAAGAACCGTTGGAAATGAATCCTACCAATGGTATAGTAAAGAGGATAATTGCAAGCCAGGAAGATGAAGAAATGATTGCAGTATGGACGACGGAAGAATGGCATTAACTTACTGTATTAGGGCCATAGGTATTTTGGGGTAATACAGGGGATCATAGCTAAGTAAGAAATGTGAGTGATGTAACAGATAATTGCAGGTGTCACAAGGAAAGCAGCAGGATCTCTGTACAAAATTAAAAAGAGAGATATGAGTGTCAAAAGTTGGAATGTATAAAGTGCTTTTTATGCCAAATCTCCTAAATGGAAATGAAGTGTGGATGCTGGTAATAACGAATGGGAAAAACAAAGAAGCAAGTGGGATTATTTTTGATGGTTTTACATAAAGTAGGAAAGGTTGACAGAATGAAAAATGTAGATACAAAAAGGACGTAAAGAGTAAGTGGTGAAGGGTGAAAAGATGGATTAGAGTTTTGACATGGTTTGGCCATGTAAGACTGTTCTTCAATCTTACATGACTGAAGAAAAGTGAGTAGAATTGAAAGGTTTGGAAGGACAGAGGAAAGAAAAACTATAAAAGTCTTTGCTTGGTGATATTGACCTATATATATATATATATATATATATATATATATATATATATATATATATATATATATATGTGTGTGTATATATATATATATATATATATATATATATATATATATATACATATATATATATATATGTATATTTATATATATATATATATATATATATATATATATATATATATATATATATATATATATATATATATATATATATACATATATATATATATATATATATATATATATATATATAATATATATATATATATATATATATATATATATATATATATATATATATATATATATATATATATATATATATATATATATACACACACACACACATATATATATATATATATATATATATATATATATATAGATCAATATCATCAAGCAAAGACTTTTATAGTTTTTCTTTCCTTTTTCCTTCCAAATATATATAGCCTATATTGGAAATGATGCCTCGGAAGCACAGAAATAACCAATTTGTGGACAGGTCAATTGGGAGTTGCTGGTGGTCGGATTAACTAATGAAGTTAGATTGGCAAGGAGCGTTCTTATCCAGAAACCTGAAATGTCTCCATTGTTTCCAAATCTAAATACTACAAGTTTATTAAAAAATTTAATAGTACTTTAACTTTCGATATCTTCGTACAAAGAAATTTGCATCCCTTCCGACTCAAAAAAGTATTATTCATTAATACGTAGCTTAGTTATGATTTTGTTAGTTTAGAGAGAGAGAGAGAGAGAGAGAGAGAGAGAGAGAGAGAGAGAGAGAGAGAGAGAGAGAGGTACTATACTCCGTATTCCTTTTACGTTAAAATGAAGGAAATAAAACCGTGTATCAACAAAGAGATATGATGAAGCAAAGGGTTCAATTAACTTTAGAAAAAGAACTCTCTTGAATGAATTAGAACGATTTTTTTAAACGACGAATTGTACACACACCAATGCATGAAACTCATGAACGGCTACAACTCCTCCAATTAAACTCTCATCACATATCCTCCTATAGCTGATGAAAGATAGTCTGTTGCTATCTTGTGTGCAACACAAATAAAATAACGTTCTTGATATTTTCTAACGTTTATCCAGGCCTCCATCTTCAAGGTAACATTACATCGTGTTGACTTGTTTCTCTACGAGGTACTTTTTAGGTGAATTGCAATGGGCTAATTTTGCCTAGTTGTTACGGATATAAGCGTGATTCAAAGAAAACAAGTCTGGAACACGTGAAATTAGAAAAGCTAGAAGCTATGGTTCATGACGTATGTCAGAGGTAGGCCTAAATGAGTCTCATTATTTGTAGAGATTCAAGGAGGTTCAAGAGAATCGAGAAATAAATTCAGGCCACTGATGGAGACGAAGTGTTATCGGTCAGTTAGACTAATTTTTATTGAACAGGACAAGGAGCAAAAAAGAATGAAACACGCAAGAACTAGAATCGTAATTCAGCCAGTAACATATCAAGTGAGCGGAGACAGTGATAAACGAAACGGAAATGGAGAAACTATAGCATTGCTAATTACCGATTCCAGTTTCACTCCGGGAAAGCTGACTTTAATAAATTTGCTTGACAACTTGTCAGCCATATAGTCAGTTCTAGAGTACCCCCATAACTCTCTCACTTTTCGTCAGAATTGGTCAAACATATGGTGGGATTAAATATAAGTAGAATCATACTGACAGAAGTAAAAAAAAATGTATAAAGTAAAAGAATCAGATCCGTCTTCTTTACAGCTCATGCAGAAATTGAGAGCTTTGAATTTAGTTTTTACGTTGTAGGAGGCACATAAAGACAAGAGATGCTGTTAATGGGCAAAGAACTCGATATACCAATCCTGCAGGGACAAGGATCCATCAGAAGTCCAAGGGTATGACAAAGACAAATATTCCTTAGTCAGGTTGACACAGATTCTTGATACAGATTAGCGAAACAGATGGAGACGAACAAAGATTCATCTAACAAAAAAATATATCCGGTTAGAATTGAGCAAAAATTCAAAACAGATTCAGAGTTTTATCAGCTGTTCAGTGGGAAAGGGTTGTGGAAGAGGAAGAGCCATTGGAAAGGGAAAAGATTAATAAAGCAAACAAAAGCGGTGATGGTTTAGAACTGCAGAATTGAATATTTGTGTGATATCAAGTCGGGAAGTTGTAAAGATGCAAATAAACTGGAAATAGTTACAGAAGGTCATGGAACAGACACGATCAATAACTGTAACAGATATGTTTTGATTCTGACACGAACAAGCTAAAAATCTGGGACTTTTGATGCAGACTGGGAAAAGATGGTCATATTGAGAGAAAGTGCTTTGCTTATTTCTTCTTCAAACGTTCAAGAGAAGATACAGTGCAGTACTACCCTAAAACAATTTACCTTGTATTTTAAGGATTTATTTGTATTTTTATCTGTTTTTCTTGTTAATTTATAATTTTTTTCTAATAAATGATCTATTATTGTATTGCCTATTATCTTCTGTATTTTCTTTCAAATAAGCACCATATTCTTTGGAAGCTTGAATTTCAAGTTAGTGGTCCCCATAGGCTTGTTCCATAAGGATAGGGATAATAATAATAGTAATCGTAATAATAATAATATAATAATGTTAGTAATATTAAGGACTACTTTCAGTCATCGTGCACTTAAATAACGTTTTAACCTATAAATCTTACGTTATTCTTATTTTTTATTCTGCACAAAAGAATTGATTAGAGGCTGAAATAGATATTGAAGAAAACCACCACAAGCGAATGACCTGACCTCGGGTCACGCACTGACCTCTATTTCATCCCTGTGCAGGAGCGAATGCAGTACAGTCAGGCTAGACAGTGACCAAAGCAACCGAGCTTTAAATGAAGAGGGCGACTTATCCTCCTCCC
>NC_089744.1:64960081-65007581 GCF_040412425.1 Macrobrachium rosenbergii | reverse complement strand
GTATATGTAGACACACACACACACACACACACACACATATATATATATATATATATATATATATATATATATATATATATATATATATATATATATATATATATATATATATATATTATGCGCTTATGACACATAAGTAGGACGTAAATTTCTCAGTAGAAAGCGATACCACGAACATCAAAAACCCACGAAGAACAACGTGCCAACAACAACAAGAATGATATATCGTGCATGGAGGGGAGAGAGAGAGAGAGAGAGAGAGAGAGAGAGAGAGAGAGAGAGAGAGAGAGAGAGAGAGAGAATAATTGTGAGCTGGCAAGTACCAGGTGCAGCGTTGTGTGTGTGTGAGCACTAGCAGGAATTGAATTTATGGAGTGCGCCCAGAGAAACACCGTTCGTTTGCAGAGAGAGCACGGAAAGTAGGAGTCGTCAGTAATGGTGAAAAATTGATGCGAGTTCGGGCGAGGCTTCGTGGAAAAGCTGGTTATGTTTGTTTTGCAATGAATGCGCATGTAAAAGAATTTAAATTTACAGTGTGCGATGTCAGTGTTGCCGTGAGTGACTGTCTTCTTGAATAGAAACATAAGGACTTTCGGAGGAACGAATGAAATGGCTCCGTCAAGATATACTGCTTATGGTTGGAGCACAAGCTGGTTGCATCAGTATGATCGAATAGTTGTCATCGTGTCTCTTCAAAACCAAACTACCTGACGTGAATCCTTTTGCGTGTACATCTAAGCAGGGTCTTCGTGGGTTCTTATTACTCATTTTGAAACGTTATGGTCTGACGGTTCGTTGGTTCGTTTAGGTAAAAAAAAAGAATAAAAATAAAATTTTGAAATAAGTCCGGCAAAATTTTAATGATAATAATACAAACACTAACACCCATGGTATCTACAGATTAAGTTTTATGAAAATCATTGAAAAAAGAGAATAATAATAATAATAATAATAATAATAATAATAATAATAATAATAATAATAATAATAATAATAATAACGTCCTTAGGAAGCTTGACACACCAGCTAGGCTACACGCTGATGAAAGGAAGATTGTAAGACGAATAGAGAAGACTAAACAATTGGAATGCCGTAAGTAAGTATATCTTAGTTTAACCAGACCACTGAGCTGATTAACAGCTCTCCTAGGCCTGGCCCGAAGGATTAGATTTATTTTACGTGGCTAAGAACCAACTGGTTATGTAGCAACGGGACCTACAGCTTATTGTGGAATCCGAACCACATGAAGACGAGAAATGAATTTCCATCACCAGAAATAAATTCCTCTAATCCTTCATTGGCCGGTCGGAGATTCGAACGCTGGGCCAGCAGTGTGCTAGCCGAGAGCTACCACCCCTCCAGTGAAATTCCGTAGAAACAGCCATTATTTTCAACGCTACTGCCCTCAGGGAAGGTCTCCTTCCTAATAATAATAATAATAATAATAATAATATCTAGGTTTTGGCAAAATTGCCAGTCTCTGTCTCTTCACTATAAAAATGAAGTCGGTCACGGAAGTGATGGCTTTCCCAATGGGACTTTATCTTTAGCCATGGCGATAATGAGAGTTTCAGCGATTACATATTTCTTTACTTCATTTCAGTTCTCACGACCTATATTTGGAACAGTCTCCCTGAGGATGTGCAATTGGAACTTCAAAAGTTCAAGCAAAGATGCAATGTATTACTACCCTGATACTATTCTTATTGCATTTTAATACATTTTTATCTATTTATTAATTTACTAATTTATTTTTTCTTTTTTAATAAGCGAGGATTTTTTTTTTTATTTTTCCCTTACCTCCTCTTACTTCTTCCTAATGAATAGTATATCCTTTGGAAACTTAACTTTCTAGTCAGCGGCCCTGTAAGCTTGTTCGGTATGAGTAGGGTTCATCTTCTGAGAAATAATAATAATATTACGAAAAAATCCCCCAATCTAGTCGCACATGTATGACTTGATCTTTGATGCTGAGTATTGGATCATATTGAGAGTAATTAGTTATCCGATTTCCTTGTAAATTTAAACGTCAGTTATGAACTTGATTACACGAGTCCTTTGACGTGAAGGTACTTCGATTTCTCATATATTGGGAACTGCATGCAGGTAAATTTATTGACCTCCTTACAATCGCTTCATCTCATTTCATTAAGAATTGATGTTTGGTTTCAAGGCTGACATTTTTTACCCGTTGTTATAGGCTTCCAATCTTTATTATGATATGTAACTAATTTGATACACCTCTTTCTCATAAATCCGTTTCTGAGTTATATCTTCATAACACGTCTATATGGAACAATTGTGTGTTTTAGGGGGCTTTTGTAGCTAAAGAATAATAATTTCAATCGTTATTCCATGCTAATGATTTACTCGATTTACGTTCTCTGAAAGTGATTACAAGATTTCAAGCCAATTAACCTTTCTTACTGCTCATTTACCTGATCACACAGTGCCCAGTGATTAAGCATACAACAGAATTACACGGTTTAATCTGGAGTTAATTACATCGCTTCAATCTGCATGTATATTATTTTTTCCTTTTGGGTAAGCTGTCTCTCCAATAAGTTACCTAATCCCTAAGCATGAAAAATCCCACATTATTATCATTTATCATTATTATGGAAACCACAGTCGCCTTTCTAGACTCCCATGGGGCTCGTCCAGAGGTTTTGGTCTTAAATGACAGTTAAAAATTGGAGCAGGTCAAAGTTGAGGAAGTTGGACAGCTAAGTATAAGGAGACCAAAGGGAACAGATGAACAGGAAAATGCAAACGAAAAAGAAATTGGGGTCAACAGGGTGCTGCAACGGGCCTGTAGTATTGTTTGTATGTCGCAAACGTTTTTACCCCCATTAGGGCCGATAACGCGAAATTATAACAATGGTGTTTGTAAAAATTTATTTGATCTCACAAACAGGCAGTCGGGATTATTTGAGTTTGTTTTTCAAAATTTTTACTGCCTCCAGTTACCCTTAGGTCAGAAGTGATATTCATTGTCTGTGTTATCAGATTATCTTTGTGTTACATATTTAAATGGTCCTTTCACTTTTGTTTTATATAAACCAGCCTCATTTGAACAAAATGCCCTTCACATTACAAATGTGTTAAATTTGAATGCTGTTACATGGAACTGACTAAAATTTTTTTCTGGCCTGAGAGCAAAATGTCGACTTTGCATCCATAATTTTTAGAGAACTTTGATATTGGAATTCCACTGCAATGAAATGGTATTCTCGTTTATTTCTGTGCTGTTTTTTTTTTTTTTTATTTGATATCTTTTTTCTAGTGTTGGATTTTGGAAGGACACATTTACAGTAGAAGCTGGAGAGAGAGAGAGAGAGAGAGAGAGAGAGAGAGAGAGAGAGAGAGAGAGAGAGAGAGAGAGAGAGAGAGAGAGAGAGCAGGTACCCTTCATGTCTGGCAATAATATGGAAGAAGTTCGCCTGAGAGGGCGTCTCGTCTTTCCCGCCTTAGGTTGCAATTCCCATCTCGTAAGGTGATAAGCATCTTATTGGAAGTCTGGAAAATAAAGAGAGAGAGAGAGAGAGAGAGAGAGAGAGAGAGAGAGAGAGAGAGAGAGAGAGAGAGAGAAACGGAAGGAAACGGGAACTGAAATGAAACAGGAAAGGGATTTCCTAAGACCATTCTCTTTGGAAATCTAATTTTCTGAACGTGAAGAAGTGAAATACTGCCTCGATCTCTCTTTTATGTTCTTAAAAACTTTCCATTTCCTCAGTGCTTGCACGTCTGCTCGTCTTGTGCTCTCTCTCTCTCTCTCTCTCTCTCTCTCTCTCTCTCTCTCTCTCTCTCTCTCTCTCTCTCTCTCTCTATAACTGACTGTTTGTAAAACATGATTTTCTGTTTCTCTTGCCCTCTCTTTCTCACTGTCTGCGTAGCCTTATAATTACATGGTAAATTCCTTCTGTATTTCTTTGTAAATTGCGTCACTCTCTCTGTACCTTCATAGACGTGTACAGTATTGGTAAAATTTACCAACAGCCGTTTCCTGAAACTTGATTTTATATATTTATATATATATATATATATATATATATATATATATATATATATATATATATATTATATATATATATATATTATATATATATATATATATTTATGTACATATTATATATATATAAATAAGTAAATAAATATATATATATATATATAAAATCCTTCGTGTCAGTATTCTTTCTCTCGCGCGCGCGTGGGAAGCAGGCACTGCCAGCAGCAGTCAGAAAGAGAGAGAGAGAGCGAGAAAGATGAGAGAGAAAGAGAGAGAGAAAGAGTTGGTGGAAAAGACGTTATGAAGGTGTGAATAAAATATGCTTCTTCGTTGAAAAGGCGGCTATTTGCCATGTCAGGAGGCCTTTTGTAAGCATTTCGAGAAAAGGACCTCGAAACTGGGCGAGGCCTCCCCGCATCTGCCAGGCACCAAAGAGACGGCCTGGGCGGGCGACAGCCGCCCCTTTGCCCTCCTGACGGCAAGGGCCAGTTTCCCCTGCAGTCGCCGAAAAGAATTTGGTATTAATACTTGATGAAGCTTCTCGCTGGATATTCGTCCCTGAGGCCGATTATGGATTATTCATATTTTCTGTTTGCCTGTGAGGAGGAGCCGGCGGAAGCTGGTTCCGAGGAGAGAGAGAGAGAGAGAGAGAGAGAGAGAGAGAGAGAGAGAGAGAGAGAGAGAGAGAGATGAAAGTAAGTGAGGAGTAGAGATAAGAGAACGACATTGAAAAAGAGAGGAGGCATTGCTCACATAAACATAATGACTTGCTGCTGCACATACCTACACGCGCACATGTACTCACGCACGTTAATGTGTATATATATATATATATATATATATATATATATATATATATATATATATATATATAGATATATATATATATATATATATATATATATATATATACATATATATATATATATATATATATATATATATATATATATATATATATATATATATATATATATATATATATATATATATATATATATATATATATAGAGAGAGAGAGAGAGAGAGAGAGAGAGAGAGAGAGAGAGAGAGAGAGAGACCCATTAAGCAGATACTCAGTCTACTGTACTGCATTAGCCTACATGGGCTATGTCGTTTTTGCCACTATCCACGTACGCAGACTCTCTGTAAACAATGAAATTGAAGTGCAAAGTAAATAATGCCGAAGAAAACCATCATTGCAATGTTGCTGGCGGGATCAAACGGTTCGTCTTCAAATGACACCAGGAGGACAAGGTCAAGCGAGGTCATTTGGTGTCAGCCGTGGGCACGTGGCTGGGATAAACGGCTTAGGTTTATTATCATTCTTATGATTATCATGATTTGGAAAAGCAACTTTTGTATTATTATTATTATTGTTGTTGTTGTTATTATTATTATTATTATTATTATTATTATTATTATTATTATTATTATTATTATTATTATTATTATTATTATTACTTTATACAAAGGTATTAGCATCTCGCGTCAAGTACTTGGACGATCACCTGATAAAAAGATGGGAAATAGGAATAGAGGAATAAGGTAAAGAAGGAAAGGAAAAACGATAACCGGAAAATAGCCTAGAAGACTTCATTTAAAGAGAGCGCTTTTATGTTTCCACTCAGGAGAAAAACTGTAGCTAATAAGTTTCTCGATTTTTTTTTCATTCAGTCTCCTTTTCACTACCCTGCGAAGGAAAGAGAGGAATGAAAATAGAAAGTGAAGCGCAATAAAACCCAAGACCGGAAAATTAAAAAAAAGGGGGGATATAATCCCCGCGATTAAGATTCAAGATTGAGCAAGACTTCATTTCTTCAGAGCGCGATAATAAAAAATAAAGCATTTTCTGAGTCCCGAAAGTATCCCGCGGAATAATAAGAGTGCGCTTTCCTCAGCTCCTATTATCCAAATCTGAAGACTTCGTAATGGAACCCGGCTGCTCTGTTATGCGAAATTTTAAATGTTTATTTAATTTATACAATACATTATTCCCGGATGGGGGAAGCCCTGCTGAATTCTAAAAAGGATCCCACCTGAAAATCCCGCTGTCTGCAGACGCCAGTTTACTTAAAGGAGTCTTCCGAGATGATGGGGAAAAGTAACAACTGTTTCAGCCATGTTATTACTTTATTGCTCGTAGTGAATTTTGTGGTAGTGATGATATAAGTGGACAAGACTGTTTATAACTTATGATAAAGGTTTTGGTGCTTGTGATGAATTCTGTGTTTGTGATGAATGATGAAGACTTTTTGTAACCTATGATAAAGGTTTTGGAAATGTATTTATTTTATAATACAGTCAAGTTTGTTTGGTAAACCTAGATAGCAAATGGTAATAATAATAATAATAATAATAATAATAATAATAATAATAATAATAATAATAATAATAATAATAATACAAAAGTTGCTTTTCAGACTATAAGTTTAGGTTTGTTCCATTTTTTTCCTGTCCTCCTTGTCTAAATAGTTAATGTCCTCTTCTACCTCTTTTCTTAGCCGCCTCTTTTATCCTTGCTATACAAATCTACATCATTATAAAAAAAAACCTGTGAACTCGTTTTGTCCTGTCATTTACAAAACAATCTTCACTCCGAAATATTTACGTTCGTATGTTCAAACACTTCTAGTTGTCAGTTATACCCAGACAGCCGATGGAAAACATTTACAACGGGTATCTGGTAATAAGGCCAAAAAAAGATCAGTTACTTGTTTTATTATCTCCAAATGAAAAGTTAGATAAGATCTTCACGTTTTAATCAGTAATCCAAGTGCGACACGCCTATGATTACCTCAGACCATTAACTTCAGAGGAGGAGTTCCTGAATTTGAATACCTGACTTCAGTACTTTTAATTTTCTGTCCCGAAACTGTGGACATTTATCTGTATTTCCCAGCGGTTTTAGGTGAAAGAGAGATATCAGGACAGTGCAGGCGGAGAAGAACATTAACTAAATTCCACTAGGAGAAATGTCATTCACCCGATTCTTTTCTCATCGAAAGTATATGCAAACAGATCCACCACATTGTTAAAATTTTACGTAAAATTCGCTCTCAAAAGATATTCCAGATTTGGCAGCTAAAAATTTCACGCTTTTATTTCTTAATTGTTTTCCTTGCGACTTTCCTCTGATCTAATGAATTGGAAATGGCACGGGTACAAATTCTACGTCAGTGATTAGGCTCCGTAATTGCTTTTATCCTTCGCTATCCTTATCATCTGTATACATGCATATACAATATATGTATATATATATATATATATATATATATATATATATATATATATATATATATATATATATATATATATATATGTGTGTGTGTGTGTGTGTTTGTGTGTGTATGTACGCGTGTTTAAATATGTATATATGTGAATATAAATATAAATATATGTATATATATATATATATATATATATATATATATATATATATATATATATATATATATATATAATGAAGAGAGAGAGAGAGAGAGAGAGAGAGAGAGAGAGAGAGAGAGAGAGAGAGAGAGAGAGAGAGAGAGAGAGAGAGAGAACGTGTCTCATTCACCGGGCTTGACCTATTTCAGTTTCCATTGTTTACCTTTTCTTTTCAAGTCTGTCCCAGATGCCGACCTTTCCTTGACCTTTGTGTTAATGAATAAATAAGAAGAAAGATGAGGCATCCCGTAAACCGGCTTCAAAGACGTCTGTGTGTGTGTCCATCAGTCATTTTCCTTTAAAAGTTAAGACTTGTCCACAAGAATCACCAGTTGATATGGGTTGGGGTAAAATGCTAAGGGTTGCACGAGGAGACGAAGGGGTTGGTGGAAGGGGGTATGATTTAAGATGAATGAGAGCGTGGGACAGACCCATCTGCTCTTTTAGTGAAACAAGATCATGGTATAGTAGCTGCGATATCCTATACAATTACCTTTGAACATAATAATTATTGTGATTAATTTTATCAGGCGTGATCTTATAGAATATTTTGTTGTGTGATTCTTACGTTTTCGAAAATACTAAAACCATATGCAAAATAACTCATTTAATTGTCAGCATCATTTTGTGATTGGCTCAAGAGAATAGGCACTGAAATCTGTGGGCTAATTGTGTCTTCACATCGCACCATTCTGTTCTCGAAATCTTTAAGTTCTTTCATGCTAATTTCCTGGCAGCATATTTTTACAAAGTATTTTCGGTTCCTTCTCTGCTCTCATTATGCTGATACCTGTAACTTTTATGGTGGGATAGAAGAGGTCATTCTTTTATTCAAGAACAGCGGGCTGAATATTCGAAATTTGCATAAATTAAATGTAGCGTGTCGTTAATGCCTTGACCCTAAAAAGTACACCGAGATATATTCCAGACTCCTTGGCATTATTAAACAGTGGAAAAAGGTCTGTTATGATAACCATCTACAAATTTTTAAAAAATTTACATTCATTAGCGTTTTTATTCAGTGAAACAGCGTTCAAGAAATTGTGCGGCTTAGCAAGAGACAGAATGCCTGACCCCTATGTTAATTTAATCCATAAGAAAATGTGAAACGAAAAGAAATTGAGAATAAATATCAATGTATCCTTGCTGTCTGCAAAACGGAAGATCAGTGAAAATGCTTGCTGCTGATTTATGGGTGTGTTTGAAATTCAAAACGCTTTAATTTCTCATATTATTATTATTATTATTATTATTATTATTATTATTATTATTATTATAAGATTGCTATTCAGATTGTCATTATTATTATTATATATTATTATATATATATATATATATATATATATATATATATATGTATATATATATATATATATATATATATATACACACATATATATATATATATATATATATATATATATATATATATATATATATATATATATATATATATATCCATTCACATATATATATTTATATATACATATATATAGTATATATATATATATATCATTTATATATATATATATATGTATTTTATTTATATATACATACAATGTGTGTGTGAGTGTGTGTATATGTTAACAGTCTGAATAATATATATATAACATCATTGGCAATAATAACAATAATGAAAGAAAGTAAAACATTTTGAATTTTAAACACACACACATATACAATGTGTGTGAGTGTGTGTGTATGTATGTTTTGTAGGCTATGTCTGTAGAAACAATATATATAATCTTTTACCACACTAAGTTGTGGTTTCCTGTGCAGAAAGGGATGACTCTAAGAGAAGATCTGTTGCACTTTCTGGATATCAAACCCTTCCTTTCCAGTACCATTTTAACCATTCTGTCCATCTCATTCTAAGTATTTCTCTCAAATCAGTGACCCCTTTTCACAAATCTATCGCCCTCCATTCTTTCGCTGTGAGTGCACCATTTCAAAACACTTTCGTTTATCTTTTGATCCACACTAACCTATTTACCACTACTGTATGTCGTCGCATCTCTCATCTTTTCAATTCCTATACCACATATACTACGAAAACATTACGTCTCATTAGCTTTGACCCTTATTCTTTCATCCACATTCAGTATCCACACTTTGCTTCCCCAATGAAGAGACGGCTCAAAAATCCCTTCATACATCCCCCACCTTGGGGCGCGCACGTGTCTGTGTGTTTTTGTGGAGAGAGAGAGAGAGAGAGAGAGAGAGAGAGAGACAGAGGGGACTTATTAAAGAAAATTTTATTTGTATGAATTTGAAACCTCGTATTTTCGTTTTAAAATTTGCACTTTTAATGTGAAATATTTACATGGACCAGCTGACATTCAAATCTTTTGTTAAAAGTTCCATGGATCTCGCTAATATACTTTAGATTTCATATGTGAAAAACTTTGTTTCTAAAAGTATTAAAACCATATCCGAAGCGGTAAGCTAATAGCCAAAGAAGAAAAAGCCACTGAATCGAAAATCAAGGTTGAACTTGAAAGCACTTCGAGAGTACAAACTTCTACCATCAAGAAAGGAACAGACCATTACAAGATCCCCTTGAAAACTTCATGTAGGTTTAAAGGATTTCATGACACCCACATGGCAGAATTTTCCTTTGAAGACCATTGTATACAATTTTGTAGAAAAATAGGAAGAAATGTTGTCACGGCACTGTGCTGGCAAATATAAGTAAATGAACGACGTGGAATCTCATCCATCTCAAAATGTAGTAAGTACTTTCGGGGCCCGTAATCAGCCCTATCCCCTTCTACAAAAAGAAAAAAAAAGTTCTTCGTAGACAGGCATATCACTTTTCAACTTTGTCGGCATAGCCAATTTCGTTTTTGCCTGGAGCGACTGGGGAACTTGTGAAATGACGAATAGATTAGGGCTGCAAGTACCCATACGATTTAATCAGTGGGTCCTGTTTAAACCCTACAGAATTTGCACTCCACATTTCGATCTCGGTTTTACAAAATTTTATACTTGCATGACTTCGAGATATGTAGTCCTTTAAAGTCACAAAAACAAATATTGTGTCATCTGTTATGAAATACACTTTTTAAAGTGAGATATGATTGAATTTATAGCCCGTTTTTCGTAGAAGATGATTAATTTAGTTGTCCATTTATATGCATATTTTATAATGTAGTCTGTCCCACATGAGGAAATAATGAAATTCGCTGGTAAGCTATGAATAAATTTATTTTCCCAATAAAACGAGTAGTGTTGCTTATTTTAATTATTTCCCAAGTTCGACATAAATTCTCCCTTATGAAAAATGTGTCAATGGCGAAATGGTAACAAGACAATAAAATCTTTTTTCAGAATATGTAAACGAATCCCGCTGAAATTGGCTATTCTTCTTGAGTCTTGTGTTTTGAAGCTGCGTTTCTCATTATTCTGTTCTTTGAGTCTTGTGTTTTGAAGCTGCGTTTCTCATTAAAAAGAACTGATTGGCTATTCTTCTTGAGTCTTGTGTTTTGAAGCTGCGTTTCTCATTAAAAGAATTGATTGGCTGTTCTTCTTGAGTCTTGTGTTTTGAAGCTGCGTTTTCAATAAAAAGAACTGATTGGCTATTCTTCTTGAGTCTTGTGTTTTGAAGCTGCGTTTCTCATTAAAAGAATTGATTTTCTTCTTGAGTCTTGTGTTTTGAAGCTGCGTTTCTCAAAAAAGAACTGATTGGCTATTCTTCTTGAGTCTTGTGTTTTGAAGCTGCGTTTCTCATTAAAAGAATTGATTGGCTGTTCTTCTTGAGTCTTGTGTTTTTCGTTTCTCAATAAAAGAATTGATTGGCTATTCTTCTTGAGTCTTGTGTTTTGAAGCTGCGTTTCTCATTAAAAGAATTGATTGGCTGTTCTTCTTGAGTCTTGTGAAGCTGCGTTTCTCAATAAAAGAACTGATTGGCTATTCTTCTTGAGTCTTGTGTTTTGAAGCTGCGTTTCTCATTAAAAGAATTGATTGGCTGTTCTTCTTGAGTCTTGTGTTTTGAAGCTGCGTTTCTCAATAAAAAGAACTGATTGGCTATTCTTGTCTTGTAACAAGACGTTTCTCAATAAAAGAAAGAAGCTGCGTTTCTCATTGAATTGATTGGCTGTTCTTCTTGAGTCTTGTGTTTTGAAGCTGCGTTTCTCAATAAAAGAACTGATTGGCTATTCTTCTTGAGTCTTGTGTTTTGAAGCTGCGTTTCTCATTAAAAGAATTGATTGGCTGTTCTTCTTGAGTCTTGTGTTTTGAAGCTGCGTTTCTCAATAAAAGAACTGATTGGCTATTCTTCTTGAGTCTTGTGTTTGGCTCAATAAAAGAACTGATTGGCTATTCTTCTTGAGTCTTGTGTTTTGAAGCTGCGTTTCTCATTAAAAAAAGAATTGATTGGCTGTTCTTCTTGTCTTGTTTTGGCTCAATAAAAAGAACTGATTGGCTATTCTTCTTGAGTCTTGTGTTTTGAAGCTGCGTTTCTCATTAAAAGAATTGATTGGCTGTTCTTCTTGAGTCTTGTGTTTTGAAGCTGCGTTTCTCAATAAAAGAACTGATTGGCTATTCTTCTTGAGTCTTGTGTTTTGAAGCTGCGTTTCTCATTAAAAGAATTGAGTTCTTCTGAGTCTTGTGTTTTGAAGCTCGTTTTCAATAAAAGAACTGATTGGCTATTCTTCTTGAGTCTTGTGTTTTGAAGCTGCGTTTCTCATTAAAAGAATTGATTGGCTGTTCTTCTTGAGTCTTGTGTTTTGAAGCTGCGTTTCTCAATAAAAAGAACTGATTGGCTATTCTTCTTGAGTCTTGTGTTTTGAAGCTGCGTTTCTTAAAAGAATTGATTTGTTCTTCTTGAGTCTTGTGTTTTGAAGCTGCGTTTCTCAATAAAAAGAACTGATTGGCTATTCTTCTTGAGTCTTGTGTTTTGAAGCTGCGTTTCTCATTAAAAGAATTGATTGGCTGTTCTTCTTGAGTCAAGCTGCGTTTCTCAATAAAAGAACTGATTGGCTATTCTTCTTGAGTCTTGAGAAAGCTGCGTTTCTCACGTAAAGAATTCTTTACTTGAGAAACGCAGCTTCAAAACACAAGACTAAAGAAGAATAGCCAATCCCAGCTGGATTCGTTTACATATTCTGCAAAAAGATTTTATTGTCTTGTTACCATTTCGCCATTGACATATTTTTCATAAGGGAGAATTTATGTCGAACTTAGGAAATAATTGAAATATGCAACACTACTCGTTTTATTGGGAAAATAAATTTATTCATACCATACTAGCGAATTTCATTATTTCCTCATGTGGGATAGACGACATTATAAAATATGCATATAAAATGGACAAGTAAATTATTTCAAAAATATTATACATTTTCCTTCTTGCTGAAAATGTTTGATGAAAAAACTCGCGAAGTAAAACCTACAAAAACTCGAAAATGAAATTAATTTAGCTTTCGAAGGGACCATCCAGAGGAGGAAGGTAGAGGGTCCCTTCGAAGGTCAAGTAAATGTCGTTATCGTGCTTTCTGGGTTTTACTTAATCTTGCCAACACGGACGATGTCTATTTTATAGTTAGCTTGAGATGCCACATCTAATTTTCTGGTTCTTAAAAAGTCCCTTCCTGTAGGAGGCAAAAGACCAATTGCTTCCTTCTTGGCTAGGCCTTGCTTTTCCCTACCCTTTCTGTTCACTTGTTTTCTTCAGGCTTGGGCTAGAAAAGGACATGCGGTTGCCCTCCCTATTGACGTTTAAAAAAAAAATTTAAAAATGCGCCGAAGTTTCTTCGGCGCAGTCGAGTTTTCTGTACATCATATAATCAAGGCCACGGAAAGTAGATCTATCTTTCGGTGGTCTCGGTATAATGCTGTATGAGCCGTGGCCCATGAAACTTTAACCACGGCGGCCGGTGGTGGCCTGTCCCATATCGTTGCCAGACGCACGATTATGGCTGACTTTAACCTTAAAGAAAAAAAAAATACTGAGGCTAGAGGGCTGCAGTTTGGTTTGTTTGATGATTGGAGGGTGGATGATCAGCATACCAATTTGCAGCTCTCTAGCCTCTGTAGTTTTTAAAATCTGAGAACGGACAGAAAAAGTGCGGACAGAAAGCCGGCACAATAGTTTTCTTTTCAGAAAACTAAAAGGATAAAACCATTTGCATATAAATGTCAGTTCTCTGCTGATAGGATGCGGATTTACCAACTACGGTGTGTAGCTGATATTTCTTTGCTTTGATTAATTTCGTGTTTTATGCGGAAGAGGCAGATCTCACTCATGATAGTATTGTGTCTGGTAAGCAGGGTTAAATGATCTTTACAGAAGAGATCATTTCAGTAAAAGTTAAAATCTTTAATTTTTATGTCCTTTAAGGGCTAAACAGCACCAAGCTATGTTAACCAGATATTTAACAATTGTATCTGTTTTTTTTTTTTTTTTTATTTTCCAGAACTCTACTCAATAATCACCAAAATGATTGATATCTCCGGAATGACTTTGAGACTAGCGCTTTTCATATCCCTTTGCTTCGTGGGAGTCACCCAGTCAGCTGCCGTTGCATCGAGGAACCAGTCTTCGGTGAGTAGTACGGTTTTGCATAGATATCTGTTCATGTGCTCTGTATGATATATTATCGTGTACCAAACTTTATTACATAATCTGTATATGATGCACAATATAATACACACCAAAGATGGTTAAAGTAAAGCAAAGCTTGTTTAGTATTGTCAACTGTAATGAACACCAGACAACCAAATAATAAGACAATTTTTTCACGAATAATTTTACGGTTTTTTAAAATAAAAGCTGTAAAACGTCATAAACGTTTAAATCTGACTATTTCTATCTATAAATTATATAGATGTCAACAAGGTGGAAGCCCTGGAGAGACAAACCAAAATAATTAAGAAAACAAAGTTATTTTGCTTGTATACATTGGCAAGAACTATCTGTTCCCGGACAACGACTGGTATTAGTGCGAGTATGATATATATATATATATATATATATATATATATATATATATATATATATATATATATATATATATATATATATATATATATATATATATATATATATATATATATATATATATATATATATATATATATATATATATATATTATTTATATATACATGTGTGTGTATATATGCATACACACACATATATATGGGGTTATGTGTATTTGTGTCTATATATAACATGATTATGAGTATTAGGTAAGATAGTAATTGAACATAATATTGAGCATCTTAAAATTCTGCCCTTAAAAATTTTTACAAACCTAAAACGCTAAGAATTAAAAAAAAAAATAATCATGAAATAAACCCTTGGACATTTCCTTCCTGTAAAAGAGCAAATAACCCTTGCAATAATTCCTTCAAAAGAAAGCTGTGCTAAAGAAAATGATACATGACATGTCCCTGAATATTGACAAGACGGTGAATGTTCCTTCCGAGTTGCTGATGCAGCTGCTGGACGTCAGCCGGTCAGTCCAGAAGCTCCTCCCGGCGCAGCTCTCCACCGCCCTCGTCGATGCTGACGACGGTAAGTGACCGGATCAGGATCTCTGGATCCTGGGCCGGCTCTTGGTTGGTCCCAGTCTTCCGTCTCTCACTGCAGGTGGAATTATTCGGATGAAACTTATTCTTGCCCTTATCGCTTACAGTTTGTTTGTTGTTTTTTTTTACGATTGCTAACGCGAACATCTCTGGTATAAAGTTTGACGCTGACGCTTATAATTTTTTTTGTAGTAAACAGTAAATGAGGTAACAAATAACAGAAAGTGAAAATGGATGACAAGATCCCCACCGGGTGCATACAGTTCTGTAATATGATTCACGTGATTTAGATTACATTAAGATCATTCTGTTCCCTCATCACCTTTTCCTATAACTTGTCTCTCCCTGCAGGCTGATTTACCTCTGGAAACCTCTTGGGTTTATAGTCTATTGACTCTGCCCATAATGGTTTTCAGTTGAAGATTGAAAGAAAAGAAAGAAGGATTGTAATTACTTTATATCCAATGTAAATGAATTATTGATTACCTGAATGCAGTCAATACTGTGATTAGTTCAAAGGATGCTGGGATCTAAATCAGGCTTACGTAAAGGAATAATAATGCATTGTTAATAACACCAATACTTCTTACTTAAGTAAAGGGAATTCTAAGCTTTCGCTCAGGGTCATCTCTGTTCTAAAATTGTTACTTATTTTCTTATTCACAAACTCTCCATATTTAATTCATCACCTTCACTGGCTTTAAAATCAAGAGAACATCATATTATTTCGCCTGAACTTGAATGATGTTAGAAGAGTTAAGAATAATCTTTTTTAAATAGGCAAAGTCCTTTACTAACTAGAAGTGAATGAAGGAAAGAATAAAAAAAATTCCTACTAAGGAATCGCCTCTAAGAACAATTTTCCACCTAGATTTTTACTTGGCACCACTGTTACATCCCATTCTACAATTCAAGAATGTTTGGCAGAACGTCGGGACTCTTGAAAATGATTGCCGGATAACTCTTTTTCTACAATTCAAGACCCGCAGAAATTAATGTTGAATAACTGTTTCACATTCACAAACACTCGTGCAAGTTTGCCATTGTAATTTGTTTCCCATCTTTAACAGACAACTGATAAAAACAGTTTGCTCCTCCCTAAATATCACTGTCGTCGACATGAGCTATATTATGCATGCACAACCCTTTTAAGTTTTTCCACAAAGTTTACAAGTTTACAAGTTTCGCGTTCATCCGACCCAACATGAAGCAAATCCCCAAAGGACAAGGTGACTCGTTAATTTATACGTATAATGATTTAAACATGAACGTAACCTTTTACCTTTTGGTTTTAAGTGGTTACCGAGCCTTGATTAAAGAAAATTTCTAATCAAGGCTTCAGTTTTTTTGACACGGTCAGTTAGCTCAAGAACAACTGATTTAGAATTTTTTCGTGAATACAGAAAATACGGTAGTTGAATGGAAATATTACTTGAAAAAATACCAAATCGGATTTGCAGTTACGCTAGCAGATTTTATCTTAAATATCTTAGTTCTAATAATATCTATTGGTAATGTTAATTCAGTTATGACGTAAACAATACAATAGTCTGCTAGAAACTGAATTTTTCAGTGTTGCTCAAAAAAATAATGAGTGACATTAATGTTAGTTCTTAATATTATAATTTAAATCACCATACGTGAATTTATCATGCTATCATTAATGATCATTTGTAAATTCGAATGTACAGATAAGCTAACGTTTATGAGACAGTCTTGCCCCTCATTCCTCAGACAAGGACGAAGCTGGCGGGTACAATTCCCTCCTGGCCTTGGCACTACGTCACCACGCGCTGCTGCAGCAGAGAAACGAAGACCTCCTGACACAGCACGCCCGTTGCACGGCTCAGGTAGAGGCCCTGCAGGAAGACAAGCAGGAACTCCGTCAGCAGATCCAAGAGTACAAGCAACAACTGCAGCAGTTTATGAAGGGAGAATCGTCTGTCATCCGGATCGTTGACATCCACGAGGAGACAGCCACTGACCAGAAGCAGACGACGGCTTCTGTGGCCGTCGATGATTCCTGCCTCTGCGATGATAATGTGACCCGGGGTCATATGGAAGGGGACGTCTGCGTCTGCACCTTCGAGGAGGTCACCACAGAATATCCGCCGACCACGACTGAACTCGAACTGTTGCGCGTTGGCATTAGGTGAGAAATTGACCAAACTTCTGTTTAATTTAAGAAGCTTGAGCAATTATTGCCGGACAAGCATTTCTATCAGGTGTTCGCTTGTGCTTTCATAATTTTTTTTATTGATATCTTCCAGAGCGAAAGACTGCGCAGGACACCAGAATGAAGGGGCTACGAAGAGTGGTGTGTATGAGATCTACCCTTCACAGTAAGTGCGAAAAATATATCTTGTTATTAACTGAATCTTGTTATTAACTGAATCTTCTCTTCAGTTTTCCGGAAGACAGAACGATTGTGAATTGATCTGATTGCTGGTCACTGTTCCTGCTACATGTTTTCTGCTGTGATTTAATTTTTCATCTTAGATTTTAATTTTCTTTTTTTCCTTTGTCCCTCGAAAAACAGTTATCGCAGCATTTTAAATTTGACATTTTCCTTCATTGTTCAAGGCAAGGCTGTGGGCAAGGCTGTGAGTAAGCAACTTGAAAAGTAGGAAAGAAAATAAAAAAGAAAACGAGAGAAAACAACGATAGCTGCTGCTTAAATAAAATGACTCTCAGAAACGCGACAGTAAAAAAATTGCTTGAGTTCCACGTCTTTGTAAACACGCAAAAGACTTAGAGAAACATCATATCCCAATAACTGACGAGACTGCTTTGGCACGTGTCTTCTATCAGATAAGTGTTCCTGATTTATAATCCAAGCTTGCCTGACGCAGAAATCATCCATCATGTAGCATTTCCATTTCCGGGAAATGGAAATGCTACATGATGGATGATTTCCCGGATGGTTAGGTCAGTGGGTCGCCTACACTGAGACAGGGAATTAGATCAACGGGCTCGGAATAAGCTCTTCCACATTGTCTTCCGAATTTGATTGTAAATGCCGTCTAAATTTCGCGCAGAATATTGTGAATCCTGCACCTGTCAGATCTCACTGGCTATGCAGTGGAGAGTGACTTGTTGAAATTGTTCACCCTGGCATTCAGGGTCACTTAATTCGATTTAATTAAGGGTTTACAAATAATGACATTCCAGGAATCTAATGGGGTGCGAGACACATTTTTAAAATGCACCTTCTCAATAAAAATTCTGTAGTACCATCACGTCTCAAAATTCTATAGCGCCATCACGTCCCAAAATTCTATAGCGCCATCACGTCCCAAAATTCTGTAGTGCCATCACGTCCCAAAATTCTATAGCGCCATCACGTCCCAAAATTCTATAGCGCCATCACGTCCCAAAATTCTATAGTACCATCACGTCCCAAAATTCTATAGTACCATCATGTGCCAAAATTCTGTGGTACCACTACGTCCTAAAATTCTATAGTACCATTGTCCTAAAATTCTATAGTACCATTTTGTCCCAAAATTCTATAGTACCATCTCGTCCCAAAACTCTACAGTACCATCACGTCCCAAAATTCTATAGTACCATCATGTTCCAAAATTCTATAGTACCATCTCGTCCCAAAATTCTGTAGTACCATCTTGTCCCAAAATTCTATAGTACCATTACGTCCCAAAATTCTATAGTACCATCTTGTCCCAAAATTCTATAGTACCATCGTGTCCCAAAATTCTATAGTACCATCTCTCCCAAAATTCTGTAGTACCGTCATGTCCCAAAATTCTACATTGCCATCATGTCCCAAAATTCTATAGTACCATCACGGTCCAATATTCTATAGTACCATCTCGTACCAAAATTCTATAGTACCATCTCATCCCAAAATTCTGTAGTACCGTCATGTCCCAAATTCTACAGTACCATCACGTCCCAAAATTCTATAGTACCATTACATCCCAAAATTCTATAGTACCATTTTGTCCCAAAATTCTATAGTACCATCATGTTCCAAAATTCTATAGTACCATTTTGTCCCAAAATTCTATATTACCATCTGGTCCCAAAATTCTATAGCAACATCACGTCCTAAAATTCTATAGTACCATCACGTTCCAAATTTTTATAGTACTATCTCGTCCCAAAATTCTGTAGTACCATCTTGTCCCAAAATTCTATAGTACCATCATGTCCCAAAATTCTATAGTAGGCTACCATCACGTCCCAAATTTCTATAGTACCATCGCGTCCCAAAAATCTGTAGTACCATCTCGTCCCAAAATTCTGTAGTACCGTCACGTCCCAAAATTCTACAGTACCATCACGTCCCAAAATTCTGTAGTACCATCTCGTCCCAAAATTTTATAGTACCATCTCGTCCCAACAGATGTCACGCTGTTCAAGTCTGGTGCGATCTGGATACAGACGGAGGAGGATGGACGGTTTTCCTCAACCGCCGAGAACAACCCGAACAGGAAAACTTCACCAGGAACTGGCAGGATTATCGTGATGGCTTTGGCGACGTCACAGCTGAGTACTGGCTGGGTAAGAGAGGAGTTTTCCTTGGCGCTGATGTTGTTAAATTTGCTCTTGAGTTGTTGGGGAAAGTGGGATGGTATTTTTCTTCTTCTTTTGGGTCGAGGCAGTAGAACGATCCTTTTGTTTCATCGATAGGTAAGAAGAAATTGTCTCTTTTTATTTGTTTTTTATCAACGCCAAGATAAATGTTGTTCTGTTCTTCATTTTTTAAGAGAGATCCAAGGTCGATCTCACGGGAGGGAACGACTTATGACCGTTTTTTGAAAAATCTATTGGATGTCTGTTGATCAAAGCAGTGGTTAGTCGACACACATGCATATGTATTAATTATATTACACGTACATATATATATATATATATATATATATATATATATATATATATATATATATATATATATATATATATATATATAGATATATATATATATATATATATATATATATATATATATATATATATATATTACATATATATGTATATATGATATAATATATATGTATATATATAGATATAATATATATATATATTATATAGATATATATATATATATATATATATATATATATAAATGGATTATGACCTTTCCTCAGAAATATGTGAAAAAGCGACCTAGGTATCAGACCATATTCCAAAGTTTTTAGATTACCCCCTTGACTCATATTTTGACCATCAAACGATTACAGTACTCGCAGATTTATTAGTTTTACAAGAAGAGTCCTTTAATATTGAAAAGGTCACTTGGCAGAGAACGTTATCAGTCAGCAGAGAGACAAACAGTACGTGGACAGTATTTTAACTCAGGTTGTTTAGTTACCAGAACCAGGTAATTTGTCCTTTTTTATTTAACTTTTTTCACCAATACTCTACACATTCATGCACATCAACTTTGAGTCTCTTCAAAATATATTTTATGCTTTCCTCAGGCAACGAAGTCATCCACGAACTGACGGCAAAGGACGAACACGTCCTGCGGGTGGACGCGGAGGACTTCCACGGTAACAAGCGCTGGGGAATCTGGGAGAGGTTCCGAGTGGAGGACGAGGAACACAAGTAAGAAGGATTTCTTATGTATGTCGAAATATGTTCAACATCGAAGGGGTTTAGTGCTGTCAGTGTACCTCACGTGGTGCACTATAGGCATTACTTAAGGGTCTTTGCAATGTCCCTTCGGCCCCTATAGCAGCAACCTCTCATTTCTTTTAAAGTACCTCCCTTCATATCCTCTTTCTTCCATCTGACTTTCCACCCTCTCTGAAAATTGTTTCCTAGTGCAACTGCTAGGTTTCCCTCCTGTTAAACCACCTTTCAGAGCTTCTTACTTACTGTCAGTTTCTCTTTCAGCGCTGAATGACCTCATAGCTCCCAGCGCTTGACCTTCGGCCTAAATTCTATATTCTAAGGATATTCAAATGGACGGCGAGAAACCACTCTAGATACATGCATTTCATATCATCCATTTTTAGATAGTTTCATCATTTCTGTGGGGATAGTTGGGGAGTGAGTAAAACTTTCCCGTAATTATAAATAGTGTCTACTTTTCATGAAAAAGCTTTAGGACGACCTCACGAGTTGTCTTGCTATATGCGAGGGAGATAGTGTGTTGAGTGCATGACTCATGATATATATATATATATATATATATATATATATATATATATATATATATATATATATATATATATATATATATATATATATATATATATATAGATATTACTAAAAGGACCTCACTCAAATTGGATGGTATCTAATGGAGTATTTATTCAAAAAAGTTACAAGTTTTCTTGGACAAACAGTCCACATTATCAAGTATCTGTAAATGAGTTCCTTTGAGTAATTCTTCTAATGCACAGAACAATTGTGTATGTGATAAAGTTAATGTATATATATATATATATATATATATATATATATATATATATATATATATATATATATATCACACATTACCACAGGTGAAAAATAAGAAACAGGGTGTAGGTCTGACCGGTTTCGACTTTATTTCAAGCCATTGACGAAAGGACTGATACAGAGTATGAGAAGTCACAAATATATATACTACAAGAATGGTACTGACGAACATACACAACCGTTAGAGACTACATATCCCCACTCAGGCTGGTGTCGAGGTAGAGTGGCCTTCAAAACTCATTTGGCCAAAAATCACAATTCCCAGAGAGTATATTGTGATCTTTAGCCAAATGAGTTTTGAAGGCCACTCCTACTTCTGACACCAGCCTGAGTGGGGATATGTAGTCTCTAACGGTTGTGTATGTTCGTCAGTACTGTTCTTGTAGTATATATAATTGTGACTTCTCACACTCTGTATCAGTCCTTTGTCAATGGCTTGTAAATAAAGTCGAAACCGGTCAGGACCTACACCCTGTTTCTTATTTTTCACCTGTAATGTGTGATAAATGAATCACGTACAAAAGTTATAATAATCATATATATATATATATATATATATATATATATATATATATATATATATATATATATATATATATATATATATCGTGGTATTTTCTATTCCTGTCCTTTATTTACATTTGTTTTCATAGAGTTTATGTAATTTTTTAACCAACATTTTCTTTTATTGGAGGAAAAGCTTATAGGATTTGCACACAAGCACACACGACTTTTCACTCTCAGGCAGGAGCATGTGTTTTGTTTTTTAGAGCTTTACATCGCAGTATCTAGCATGAAAATAGCTATAAGCCAGATATTGCTGGAAACTCATTTTGTCGAGGTTCAACATTGTGCAACCCATGATAAATCTAACCAGGACCTGGGTCCTAAATCTAAATACATAATGCCACTTCTGGCGGTGTTTTCACAGTAAATATATATATATATATTTTTGTAGCATACTGCGGTAAAGTAAAACTATTAGGCTTCAAAATGACGAAAAGATCAGTATCATGACATGAAGAATAACAACACAGATCGTAATTATTAAACTAATAATGTGGTAGGCGCCTGTCACGCCGTATACTAAAAAGATTTGGTGCGATGTCAGTTTCCCGGTGTTTTGCTGTGTGAAAGCTTGTACTTTATATATCATATTTTTTCATGTTTAATCAGAAGGTAAAATTTTATAAGTTGCCAAATATAAAATAATAGCCCGTAACCTAGGGGTGTTAACTAGTTTCAATTTTGTCATATTAGCTATGGAGGTGGGTGGGGGACAGGTATTGTCCTACCTTATAAGCCGTAATTTGATGAAGAGGTCATTTAAAAAATGTAGGTTACAATTTCATATCGTGTATTGGCAACTTATAAAATAATACCAGTCAGAATATATCTATTTATATGTGCAATTTTATAACAATTATTTTTTAGTGAAAGATAATTTTCAGTTTATACAAACGTTTCTCTCTCTCTCTCTCTCTCTCTCTCTCTCTCTCTCTCTCTCTAGAAATTTCTGTATCTTGATTTTTGTGTAATCTTAGTAAAATATCAATAAACTATATATATATATATATATATATATATATATATATATATATATATATATATATTATACAGTATGTATATCATTCGGAAGGTAACATTTCGTAATGTTAGCTTGTTAGAAAAGTCCCGTTTTCTACTGTTGTAATCTTGAAACATCAAAGAAAACGGTGCCCAAGGCTGATTTTCCTGGACGCCACCAGTACCAGAGATTACAGTACGACTTGCGTTGACCATAAGACTTTGTGTCTGCGGTCATGAAGATTAGGAATCGTGTCCCTGTGACATTAAGTTCCCCTAGAGAGGTTACTTCTATAACCTTGCATGCACTCTCTTATTTCGTGGATACTAAGGCTCCTTTCCAGAGCCTCTTTCACAGCACCTATCCAAACCTTTCAAGTTTTTCCTCTCATTCCTCCGAAACACTTCCGGATTGTGTACTCTTTCATAAGCCTATCTCCTCCACACGATCGAACCACCTCAAGACACTTTGATATCATTCCTTCACATATGCTAACTCCTTTTCCTCTCCTACATATCTCAACATTTCTCACCATGTCAGTTCTTAATGCCACTGCATTACGCAAACAGTTCACCTCTAGCAGCCACTTCGTTTTTTTTTATTGGCATTTAACTCTAGACCTGCTTCCAAAGAAGGAAGTTAGCTCAACAACTGTAAAATCATGTACAAATGATCCAACTTTGCAAAGAGCCTTCGTAATTAACACAAAAATTTGACAATTTAAACATACCCGGAAACAACATTTAACGTAGTAGTTTAAACGTGGAATCATAGTTAAGTGAAATTCCGATTGACAATTTTTTGTATAGCCTAACAAAATTAAAATCATACAGTTATAATTTTTCTCTTCGCACTGATAAGACGGTAAAATGAATTAAATTGTGCGTAACCAACAATCTTTTATCTTTTAATGGTAAATTTTTAAACCAAAATTTGGTTATATCGTGTGGACATTTCCCCTCCTCCCAATCAGCGAACCTTTACATTGAATATTCTTAAACAAAAATTTTGCAATTTTGCCGCCTGTTAAAACTTAAAACATGGTCTGCCTCAGATAGCCAGACTGTGTTTTAAGTTTTATTAGGCTTAGAAGATTGGAATACATTTTTGATAGACTAAACACACTAGCGCCAACAATTACATTCAAAACTGAATGGGGGAAAGATGGCAAACATCACCTACTAGATATGTTGACCATAAGAGAACAGATTTACTACGCCAATACCTATAATGGAAGCCAACTTTCGCCCTTTGTTACTTCTACTACTTCCTGAGTTATCGTGACGTTTCAGTTAGGGTCATGTTGGGTGCAATCTATTTCTCACAGGGCATAGGAAATGCTCTCTTGGGTAACTGGGAAAAAACTTGAGGCGATTTGTCAACATTTGGCCCAAGTACTTTGCCCTGTTATGTTGTCGAGACCATCAGTAATTTAAGCGAAGAAAATATAACATATGGCACTATAAACAACTAACAACAAAGTAAAAGTTGTTTTATGTTTATATCATCAAATATATAACTGAGGACCTCAAATCCGACAACCCTTTTATTTTTCATTATCCTAAAGTTATCTAGTCCTCGCCTGTTAATGAATATTTAAAGAAGAAAATAACCTGAAGATCGATGAATACTTTGTTTTCAAAGTAATATTCTTCTTTAATAATTAACGCTTCAACAGCTGACATTGGATAGCAATGCCATTATGAGCATTATCCCTAACAAAAATGAAAGGCCTGTATTGAAAGGGCGGAGTAGGTCAGTTTCCTTTAGCCGTATATGGAGTGTCAATAAGCTTCTTGGGAAGTAATATCTCCGCTCTGAATAAGACTTTGCAGCTTCAGATAATAAAATAAGGTAAATGACGCATTCTTTGAGCTAAAGTCATTAAATGTCTTCACTCCTTGTTTTCTTTTCTTGCAGCTACAAACTCCTGGCAGTGAAATATTCTTCGAACAGCACTCTGGGAGATGGGCTTTTGTGGCACAGTGGGATGCAGTTTTCCACAATCGACCGAGACAACGACAAACACAAGGGTAAGCTCTAAATATTCTTGTCTCTAATAATGTCTGTCAACCAGTTATCTATTTAATATTTGTCACAAAAAATCTACTTGGCATTCCAGCTTACTTATTTTTACAATAAATCATTTTAAATTCTTTCTGCTTAAACATATTACCTTGACATATTGCTCCATCTTTTGTCTACTACTAACCCATGTACCATATCTTATTATCTCTTGAGTTTTCACCCGCCTCACTATTTCGTTTTTAGCGTATGTTTCACTAGATCCTCTCTGTATTACTTATTTTACAGTATATATTGTTTACAGTACATATTGTTTGCCATGCCAGTGTTTATCTTTGAATGCTTATTTTGCTCACTTTCTGTGTTTCTTTTTCAGTGTAAACTGCCCTTGCCATTCAGTGTTTCTTATATATGGCATAAAACTTGTCCCCTCTTAATGTTTCTTACCTTGTCAGTGCATCTTATTCAATGTATACATTGCCCATTCTTTTGCACTTGGCTTTTCAATTTATGCGTTGCAAACCTACGCATTGTTTCTATTTCAATGCAACCTTCACTCACTTTCTCAGCTTTTCTTTTTTGACATGTACATTGTTCACCCTCTCCGTGTTTCATTCACAATTTGTGCACCACTTACCGTATTGATGTTTCCTTTGTCACTGTATACTTCACTCACCTCTCAGTGTTTCTTTTTGTATGTATATTTGCTCACTTCATGAGTAGTGGCAGGGGACAGGCAGTTGCACTGACATGCAGTATATTGGAGATTGAACATAAATACAAGATAAGACCCGAGCGAACCAAGCTGATGTCTGAACAGGTAGAAGTATTGGTTCTCCCAAACCTTTATCCATTGTTCATAGGGCCTATCAGGTTATGTGACCAGTGAAATGTGTGAATCATAAACATTGTTTGAACGTATGGCCACCGCACTGTATAATCCAAGCAAAATCAGCTGAGCTGCCATGACCCTGTTAAGTGTACAGTTAATGCTTATTAAACTTTTACATGTCTCATCTACTTAGTGTATTTTTTTTTATTTATTTTTTGTTTTTGCACACTCACCCTCTTAAGGTTCTTATTCTTTGAATGTCCGTTCGCCCTCACAGAGTTTCTTTCTTGGTATATGCTTTGCTCATCCTTCCAGTGCTTGTTTTTCATCGTGTGCATTGTTCATCCTCTAAGGCACCAATTCCTTTGGGGTTGCCTCCTCAGGAATGTGAGAGGAACGTAATTTATAAAGTTCTTGAACTGAAATGATTTAGTAGGCATGCTAGTAGGTGTTATTGCTAAGTGAGCAGTCTATTTTATGCGGGATTGATATAAAGTGCTTTTATTTATAGAATGCGACAGATTATCTTCATAATTCTTGTTTCTTCAGACTTATTAATCTCCGGATGATTCTGGACTTAACATACAATTTTATTTTCCTCTTAAACTCTCTTCAGATAATAAGCTTTCCGTGCTTATTATCTGCAGTTTTTCGTTCTTAACCCCGCAAGTAGCAACGTGCAGAGCAGAACGTTTTGTATTAAGGTTTCCCAAACGAGGAATTTGTTCGTTTGAAGCGTTGTTCTCATTTCACTGCAGTTCAATTCTCTGAAAGGTTTCAAACTGATTGTGCCTTTCCGCTGTCCACCGTTCCAGGTAGTTGCTCCGACGAATACAAAGGAGGATGGTGGTACAACGTTTGCCACAATGCCAACCCAACGGGCATCCTGGTCAACTCGGATGATTTTGACTCTGTCGGCTGGGTGTACTGGAGCCCTCGTCAGTACAAGTGGGCCAGTCTCCGGAACCTCCAGATGAAGTTGAGACCAAGGTCCTTCGGCACACCAGATCCAACATCAGCCCCTCTCGGGTGCTCAAGCGCCTGACAACCTTCGCCAACTCCCGCAGAACAGAGGAAGAGCAAGAGCAAGAGGAAGAAAAAGAAGAAAAAGGAACGAAAGGAAAGGAGCCTTTAATTACTCGAAACGAAATGTTCTCCATCAGGAAAGTTAAGGGCAACACCAAGAATGTTGATGGGCAGAACCACTCAAGGGTTCTGAACAATTTAGTGGTTGCTTATCAGATGAGTCAGTTTCGTGTTAAGGTCCTCGATATATTCACTCATTTAGCTACTAGTCATTAGGTATAAGTAATTTCACCCATTTGAGGAACTTTCATTCACCCATGCAAGTCCATTCTTGGTTACGTAAGCCTTGATTCCAAGGAAAGATTTTGATGTTCTATCGTAAAAGCAAATGTAACAGTGATTCTTCTGTCTGCCCTCTGCTAAGTAAGTTTTTGCACCCTTACAAATGAGATGATAATGTACTTTTAATCTTAAAATGTGACAGCAACTTTTGAAAGGGGTTGCCAAAGATCCTCAAAGTTTATTAAAAAGCTATGTAGAGGTACGGGAGAAGGTTTAGACCTTGCACGTCTGGCATTTTGAATGTTTGCAAGAAGTAGTGATGCACTTCGTTACTGCAAATGCCATTCATTATACAGTCAGAGATAAAAGGGAAATCATTAGGTCTTCAGCTGATAGACGATGGGAGATCGGAAAGATCCTAGGTAATAACCTGAAAACCTTTTACATAAAGCAAAGTGAATCAGTAAGGAACCTTTGATTTTCTGAGACATCATCTGACATTTTATACCAGAGAGTATTTTCCAAATTTATATTTTTATCACGCGTTAATCCTCTGTCTTTACCCTAATTCACCACGTGTAAAATCTGAAGTGATGAATATCAAATTGGGTTGTTAAAATTGCTAGGAAAATTACTTCCCCATCCTTTCTTTGTTTCTTGTTCGTTATAAATCTTTGTGTTTGAAGTGCTGGTTTAAAATGCGAAAACGTGATTATTCCCTTATTTTTTATAAGGCAAATGTGATTAGCTCATTTCTCATCCAGTGCGCGTAAATTATTACGTTGTTTACTTTTCTTTACACTTTATCATCTGCGGCCCATATATCTGAAAGATATTTTTCATCAGTTTTACGAGGTCACATCTTTTCTCGTAAAAAACACATTCATGGATTTGGCCGTACATTTTCCCTGTAATTTTTCCAACTCGAAGACCTCGGCAGATACTGATGTCGAATAAGGAAGCGAATTAATTTTTGCACGTTACAGTGACTGAGACCGCTGTCACTTGCGCTGACATCCGACGACTTGATTTTTGTGGGAAATAAAGAGACCTGAGGCGTGGCTGTCGGAGGGACTTTTAACTCGCCCTCTCCGTCCACATCGTGTCAGGTGAGAGAGAGAGAGTGGCGTAGCTGGCATTCCATCGGGGGGTGGGGGCGGGGGAGACCTACGTGGGGCCAAGATATTTTTTGGGGGGCCAAAGAAAATTACATAAAACTAGAGTACCAATTCTGTAATTAGTTAAATATACTATTCTCGAATGTTCATATATATATATCCATGTGAATGAAGGAAAATAATAGTATTTGTAATTAGTTAACATATATTTGAAATTATAGAGCTCAATTTTGAACTAATTTTCAACTCTTACTATATCCAAATTATCAAATACTGTGAGGGTTAAAGTTTAGCTACAAAGGGAATTTCAGTTGGGGGGCCAGTTGTGGGGATGGGGAGTAACAGACTTGAGGGCCCGGGGCGCCCCTGGCCCCCCATAGCGACGCCACTGGAGAGAGAGCGATGGAAAGTGTTGTGAAAAGTATTAAATTCTAGTCAGCGAAACGTTGCAATGTACAGTATAAATACACGTATTCGTCAAAATGTTTCGGAATGGTAAGTATTTGAACAATGAAACGGAAAAATAACGAACAAAGTTGTTCTTCCTTATTAATTCGAGTTGTTTCCTTTTATCGCGTGATGGTAAATAGATCTAGAATGTCATAACGACGGCATTAAAAAAGAGATCTTGAGATTAAGATGCTTGTGCCAAGTGCAACATTTGCAACGAGGATGAAAGGGTGATATTAAGTCTTTAATCGCTTTTAACCACTTTATATTATATTATATACACACGTAATATATATATATATGTGTGTGTATATATAATTATATATGTAATATGTAGATACATATATATACGAGTATATGCATATGTATATATATAATTATATCCATATATACATATATGCATATGTACATATATACATACATGCATACATATATATATGTGTGTATATATATAAAGTTTCTCTATCAGTATTAGTTATATATATGTCTCAGTTGCTCTATCAGTATTAAAGTTATATAGGCTACACGTGTCTTCTTTTCAATGTGCCAAAGTACTGTACGATCTCATGTTCACATTGAGTGTTACAATGAACATTGTGAACATTTTATTTTTATGTAAAATAAAAGTAGTGTAAGTGTTGTAGACGTAGCGGTCAATGCCTATGTTTTTAAGGTACGTGACTACAAAAAGTAGCCTTTACTTTGTCAAAAGACCCAGTATTTTTAACCTTCGTTGCGGACTCAGTAATTACTCGTGTTTCGGGCTGCCCAGGAGCCAAGAGCCCGTGCTGGCATAAGGCTGGCATAAATCTAGACTGACTAATTACTCGTAGAAGTCGCTTCTTCTTTAGAGAACTGTTAATAAGTCTGATGTTTTTAGATGTCTCGTGAAGTTTCCAAATTTAACATTAAGGAAAGATTTATCAAGGAAAATAATGAGAAGGAGTGGCAGTTAGGAAAATGTCTTTCTGTGTAGCTTGTTCTGAGAGTAAGTATCCATGTGTTTTTAAAACAGTATTCTCTGTGGTAACATAGGTCTCTCTCTTCAAGAGATGCTGCGATGTAGGTCTGATGTAGATGTTTGATGTCATAATAAATGTCATTAATAAAGTTAGCAAAAATCTACAAAAAGATTCCTTTATTCTTTCCTCTGTGGCATTGTTCGGCTAAGTTACATTTGCTGTGAAAACGAGCTGTTTTTCAGTTGTTCGTATTGTGTAATGTGATCATCAAACATATTATTTCACTGGAAAACCGAGTATGGTATTGGAAGAGAATTATGGATTTCATTATCAGGCAAAATTATATATCCAGGTATGGAAATAATCATGTTCTTGGTAATCGTGGAGAGTGGGTCAGTACTACAGTATATTACGCACAATTGTAGTTATAACAAGATCTCACATTTTACAAAGTTACTGAGTTAGTATAAAATGTTATCAAAATGCCTATTTAATTCTTGCTTAGCCTGACGGTGAAGTGGCCAAAGTTACGAACTGATCGTCTTCAGCATCGCTAATCTAACTCGAATTCTGAGATAGATTAATTTACCAAAAGAATTTAATTCCAGATTTATAGGTAAGAATAACCGACGTAATACATATCATTATGCTCATTCTAAAGGGAATGAACAAAACAGGGGCTTCAAGTATCCATACTTCTTATTTGTTACTAAAGGAATTGTAACTGTGACTACAATAAAAACATAAACACGCACGTTTGAAAGATAGCTTTAATGGTTATGAAAACTAGATAAAATGAGTAAATGTAGAAACACTGACGCTGTTTATTGTTTTAAGAACAATAAAATGAAAGTGGGCGGACGAGGAATATGGCAAACAGAATTCTATGAAATATCAACAGAGAGCCGAAGGGCTTGCGTCCACTTAGCATTAGATTACGCTGTACGGTGAGTGGCTTCTAAGCCTACCGCTCAGTTGCATCACTCTGCCATGAAATGCAAAAGGCTCTGAATGAAACCGGGTTACCGAAAATAGATAATTCAATCTGAAACGTTCTATATTCTCAGTCGAATATTGCAATGATAACGTTTTCATTCGAAAATACAATCGTTCCCGTAGCCGGGAGGGCACGTAGGTTCGTTATCGTTTAGCTGCATTGCTCTCTGCCTTTGACTTCTCACCTGGTTCCTTGGTCTCTTCCTAAAATAGCTGTCCAACACCCCCTACTTTACCTTTCTGCAGTTCTCACATTACACAAGAACAAATCCTTTAAGCGTGTCCTAAGGGCGTCTACAAATGTTTATTTCCTCCTTTGCACAAAACTGAGCTCAACGAAGGTCTTGGGGTGTCTCTTTTTTCCTTGTTCGATTTCCTAGGACTAGATGAGAAAGCAGGGGCGCTAGGGGTGGACGAGAGGGAGAATGGGAGAGAAGAGAAAGGTTGTGTAAGTCGTTAGGAATGGACGTATAGGAGTAAAACTGCAGGGCATACTCATGTGCACTTATATATGAACAAATAAATAGCTCTGTTTTGCAGTATATTACAGTGAGTAGAGGCCTGATAATTATTTTTCCTTTTTTCACAGTCAAGCATGGGACTGATATATGGAATAGCTGCTTTTGTAAAGAAACCATAATTCGTTTTTCATTATTAATGCTCGTCTGGTGTGCTGAAAATTAACAAAACATGATCATGGCGTTTAAATGCTTGATACGTATGGCCTAGTTTATAATGCAAACACCTCTACAGATCCAGATCGTCCTATCTATGGAATAAGTGCTTTCGTAAAGAAAGCATAATTGATTTTTCATTTTAAGGCTCTCTTGATGTTAAAAATAAACATCACGCAATCATGATGTTTGAATTGTTTGATACATATGGCCTTGTTTATAAGACAAACATCTCTGCAGAGCCAGGGATTCTATCTATGAGTAAGATACAGCCTCCACAAACCTTCAAATCCTGTGGAAATATCACCAAATTCGGAGGTGGTCAGGGAGACTCAAAATCAACACGCTTTGTAACCTTTAAGCTTAATACCACACAAATATTGACTGGTCGTATTCTTTAATTAATCTCTGCTTTGTGTTCCTTTGTAAATTAGTTTCGTCATATAGAAGTGAGAATATATCTTAATTCTATTTGGGCGCTACAGGGCCAGCTATATATAAAAATGGGTATTAGGATTATTGCATTCATTGGCAACTCGTCAATCAGCGACCGCGTGGGGGGGTCCCGCCCTGGAGAAGTTACCTTCCCTTTCCAGTGTCTCGTCTGTGGTTGTTGAGTGAGCATGGGTGTACGACCAATCTCCGGGGTTAGGAAAAAGTGAATAGTGTGTATATAAATAATTTTTATGAATACTTTTGTGGATTAACAACCAACAGTGAAACTACCAGCATGAAGTATCGGAAAATTAGAGGACTATTGGTTTTCTTCTCCGCTTTCGTAGGAATCAGTCAAGGTGAGCGAGTTGTGAACCATATTGTAAAGTTTAAATGCGAGGTTACCTTTTGCTCACGAATACCTGTGGATGTGTGCACTTTGTCACCAAAGGTGTGATTCATAACGCCCGTCAAGGTTTCGGTTCCCTTATGTGTTATTCAAGATCCTAATTTGCCATGCGCAAGGTCAGGATAGGTAGCGATTGTCCATGTTTCAGAATCAAACAGGAATGGAAGGGTTATTAGGCCTATGCAGAAAAATGCCAAACTAAAAAAAAAAAAAAAATATCGCATTGACCTTTCATACATCAATCATTGCATTTGTTTATGACCATTAGAAAACAGTTACTCTAACAAATAGTTTGATATTACTGGGATTTTATCAGGCTGGTGACTTCAGTATATAAAAAAATACAAGTTGAACGTTGCAATTGACGACAAACAAATAAAATTTCGATATAAACCAAGCAATTAATGATTACTGCTAGCTCAGTACAGCTATAAATACCACAAAGGACTGTGCAATATTTGCTGCCAGACAGCTCTGTTGTACGTGAAATAGATTTGCTCAAGAAAAAGAATGCTAGGCCATAAGCGAAAATGAACAATCGCCATGGTATCCACACCCGTGCATAAGTAACAGAAGTATTGACGTTGTCATTAATTGCCTGAAAAGAAAGTCCTCTTTCCCGACAAAAACGTTCACGTTAATCTAACGGTTTCCTCCTACCCTGACATTCTCTTCAGCTCACGCATATCCTCTCAATGCGCGCGAGTGGTATGTTAAGGTGCAAGTACGACCTTTGCATGAGCAGTTATTATCTTCGTGTTTTGGGTCAAACCAATCACCGTTAAATGCAGACAGCTATCACCAACATTCACTACTAACTTACCATCATATACAAGAATTAGAATTATATTGAAAAATAGGCATAAGTTTAAAAAAATAATTAAATCGATAATAAAAGTAACATTGAGCAGCCTATAGCATCCACACTATTAACGTTAATGTCAGTTTTTAGGATTTTTTATTTGAGCTTCATTCTCAGCTAACCATTTCCCCACGGTGCTTAGGCCTATCATTCTTAATTTTTGTTTTTAATTTTTATTTTTACTCAGATTCACTAAGGTATTTGTTATGGAAATACAGATAAACAGACTAGAGGCTTGTAGAGCAGATTGTCTTGCCGCCTCCACATTAGGAAAAGAAAATGGCCTTCATTGTCGTCTTGTTTTACAAGTCTCGGGTGTTCCCCACTTTATTTTTTATCTGTGCTCTGGCAAGACTGCTGTATATCGCTGATTCACGTCTTCAAAAATTATAAATGACATTGAAATAAAAAAAAAATCTATGTATTGACATACAGTTCTGCAAGTACTTGTCTTGAAACATTATAGCTAGACGTAAGAAAATTCTTTACTTTCCATCTATCTTTTTGCAGAATAGCACAGTAAATATAGTTATGTTGGCAAGCGTACATTCCATACATCCACGCACACTTGCATGCATGCATGCATACACACGCACTCGCACCCCTGTGTACATTAACCTTTTCGGCCCTCTGGTGCCCATGGTCTATTGTCTTGGGCAGAGATCTTCAGTTTCCCGGTCAGACAGGCGTTCCTAAATACCGCTCCTGTAGTCGACAGGCGTTTTTTTTTCAGCCTGGGGCGATACTCTTCGCATAGCCACATCCATGCTCTAAACATCTGCCTTCATCCTTTCCACCTCGATTCTCTCTCACTCAGCTCCCCGGACCTCTTACCCAGTCCCCTCCCTTCCGGTATTAAAAAGGGAAAGGGAGAAACCCCTGAATATCTTCGTGTAATCCATTCCAGCAAAGATCGAATTTACTCTGCCGAAGAGGGTTGTCAAGAATGGAGGGTTTCATTTTAAAAGAATAGAGTTTTTACTGTTCATTTTTGATAGCTGTCAGTCTCACCTAGTCCTCTACAGGTGATTTTTCGATTTTTTCTTGTTAAAATATTAATGTTAAAATAGTATTAGCCTTTACTTTCATTTTGTTCGGGTTTTAACTTTTACCAACTGCATGCAACAAAAGTCTATTCTCTTATACATCTCCCGTTTTCTGTAGGGAAATAGGGAGTAAACCCTGTGGCGAGTTTAATACTATATTAAAACACCCAGAAATTGTTTATGTAAAATGTCAGAGTCCCATACAAGGCTTTTGACATGTCCAAACGTACAGGGAAAACATTCTTAGAGCCATTACAGAACCTTGTGATTACTGTATATACATTCAAACTAGTGCGTATTGTTACTTTTTAACGATTATCCTAATATGATCAGCGAAATGTATAGAAAAATGTAAAAAAATTTGACATATTTTGTAACAAAATAATCATGTAGTTAGTACCATATTTGGAGTCTTGACCTTCTGTAGGCTGGTGGTATTTGTGAAGAGGAGGAATGATTACGATGAGAGCGTTAGTGCTATTGTATAAATAACAGGTCTTTTGAACTTTTTGTTACTTGGGGTGCACTGTAGGCATTACTTAAGGTTCTTTGCAGCTCCCCATGGCCCCCTAGCTGCAACCCCTTTCATTCCTTTTACTGTACCTCCGTTCCCATTTTCTTTCTTCCATTTTACTTTCCATCCTCTTCTAACAATTGATTCATAGTACAACTGCAAGGTTTTCTTCTTGTTACACATTTCAAACCTTTTTACAGTCAATTTCCGTTTCAGTGCTGAATGACCTCATAGGTCCTAGCGCTTGGCCTTTGGCCTAAATTCTGTATTCTATCTATATATTTTTTCTGATAAAGCAGCACTTTGCCTTCATGTAGTATCTAAGAATACGCCAGTTTTACAACACTATGTACACTCTAGTGCATTTTCAAAGACGAGCAAATTAAATATGATAGAACGATCAAGATTATTATAGAATGATTGATAAAAAATGTTACAACCTCACTTAACATGTTTGTCAGTTTCACTTTGTCAACGCGGGGCTCATGAACGTAAGAGATTTGTTCTTTTATTTTTTCGCGTTTTTTTCTCCTGTTTGTTTCCTTAGCCTTAAAATTTATTTATTTATTTATTTATTTTTTTTGCTACTGGTAGTCTTGACGTAACCAGTTCACACTTTTCTTGACGGATCCAACAAACTGATATTGCCAAAACTATCGTACTTGGTAGTGTGCTGGAAAAATATACGTGTATATTTATATCCACTAGCATTTTTATGTATTTTTTTTTTTATCGCAAGACGCTGTTTCTTATCTTTCAAGGCATGATTATGGCTATTGCAGATACCGTTAAATTGATCAGAAAACTTGAGAACTGAGGATCTGCTAATGCTGAGAGTTGCAAAACTGGCCGGTTAAAGTTTCGATTAAAATAAGAAACCTCTTTTCCTCAGTCAATGAAGACATTTAGGCCTAAGTTGTTTCGTAGTATAAGCTAATATAAAAAAAAATAATCGACCTATCTTGAATCGTGTTCGGAGCACTGGAAAAAAATAAGCAGATTTCCACTTATAATCCGTTAAAATGGTTATCACTTCAACAGCCTTTCCAACAAGAAATGTTGTTGCTGCCGTTGTACGATAATTAAACTTATTGACTCAAAGGTGTGACTCAAGATTCGAATCTCTGACTTTAACAGAAAAATATAAGCAATATTACTATTCCACGGCAGATCAGTTTAGTCAGTCCATACAAAATACTATATTCTGAAGAACCTAGATGAAATTTAATTGAATTTCATGGTAATAGGTTGTTTTTCACCATGTGCAGTTTAGTCCAGTTTTTTTTTTCGTATTATTTACCACTGAAACCAACTTGAAGTACAGCTATTTGATACTTACGTACAGATTGGAAGGAGTCCAATGATTTAGGGGAAGAGAGTTAAGATTTCATGATTTCTTTATGGGTTGAGAAATCACCCAGGCGTAAGGTCAGCTGTCCTTCGAAAAACAAGATTTGTCAATGGCACGCTTACTCTCTGTCACGAAGGATTGCTCATGTCCCTTCCTGCTGTACAAGTTTTAAGCGTTTGGTAGGTTCCTTTGTACTGTGTTTCATCTGGTCTTGGTTTCATCTAGTATATTGCATATTGTAAAATGGAAATGTCTGGATAGAAAAAAATGACCAGGATCAAAATTTTAGTTTCGTTTACTTGTATTTTACATTAACAAATACTGTGGTCTTGTAAGTTCAACACATGCCCACATTTTACACACACACACACACACACACACACACACACGTACGGATTTAAATCCTGTGATTATGTTAGGCATATATTTGTTGGCATTAGATAGCCTATACTTATTTGTGTATGCCCATATACGTTCCCAACCGCTTACTGCCTTAAGATGAGGTAATTGGAAAATACGGCACAGTAACCATTTGCGTTAGAATGTTACACATTTCATGATCAGAAGCATTGGGATGTGACCTACGAATAATAATAATAATAATATGTTAAGGACAAAAAGTACCAGCTTATAAAGATGGAAAATAATACAATGACAAGCTGAAGGGGAAGTAATACCTATCATCCTAGGATCCATGGGGAAATCCCGGAGGACTCTTCAAGGTTGTGAGATAATAATAATAATAATAATAATAATAATAATAATAATAATAATAATAATAATATTTATTATTATTATTAGTAACAAGAGAATCCAAAATTATTTTCCAGTTACGCATTATAAAAGAGAAAAGGCTTGAATATAATAAGTTGAGGTAAAAAAATATATTTCAAAGAATGACGACATTTTTTTCTAGACTCATTAATCACATCGACCAGATAAGGGCAGTGGGCATGGTCTTCATTAGGTTTACGTTGAACTTATAGGCCTAAGATCTAGATGAAATAATCGTGTTCACGTCGTTCTGATCAGTTTGTAGAATCCCATTTCAAAAAAGGTAAATCGGATTAGGCCTACTATGAGTATTACACCGATTTGTTAGGCCTAGTCAGGTCTAAAGTGGGTTCGGGGCCCAGACCAGATAGTACTCTTAGAACATGCTCTGTATGGCAAAAAGAGACACCATTTACCGCACTTGTAAGGATGTTATTAACAAAGTTTTTGATGGTCAAAAGAGCTCTAATTATAAGGAAACTCGCTGAAGAATCATTATCTCATGGAGACGGTAATGAGGGTGCTAAGCAAAGCTGGCGGAGTTCACTTGTGGCTCATAACAAGATGAAAGAGAAAGTGAAACTCACTCTCAGGTCACCAGCGGTCTGTCCATCCAGGGGTTCCGGGTGGTCCAGGGAGATCAGGGGTAGGGGATCAAGTCGTCTTTGAACCGCCAAGGCTGCACAGCTGAACTTGGATGCTATTATCAACGTGTCACTAAACATCTCTCCTTGTTGAGGAGGTTTTCGAATGACGGTGTCTCTGTCACCGCAAAATAGCAGTCATCCCCAGGGCTTGACGCTGAATTAGCATTATTGGAAATTGCCCCTTCAATGCCTGTCCATAGTTGGCATTGTGAAACGACCCCGAGTTCTTTCGCCAGTGTCATTGAAAATGGATATCTTGTTCCGGCTGAAATGATCGTTTCAGCAATTGCTGGAACAGAAGGTCTGTTGATACAACACGATGACTGCACGTACAGTATAATATATTAATGCATTATTCTTAAGAATTGTACTGCATTAACATAAATTTTTTGTATACATTTATGTTGATTTGATTTGTTTACATATGCAATTACAATCTGGATTTTACTTCTCTTTACTGGTTCTCTTGATTTCATTTTAAGCAACTTTCTCCTTGGAAGCTCATTCAGCAAGCAAATGGTCTTATTGTCGTGCTCCTATGAATGTGTAATAATAATAATAATAATAATAATATAATAATAATAATAATAATAATAATAATAATAAAATACTCATAGTAGGATGTTTTAAAATGGAGAAACAAATCCTCAATTAAGTAATTGTAGTTAAATAACTGTGGATGTGTTTCTCTAATAATAATAATAATAATGTCGTTGTTGTCATTATTATGGTATATTCTTGAATATTGCCTCATTGAAAGTTAAACACTGCCATCAGTGAAGTACCGATGTACGAAGACATGTACCGAAGCTCTATGGTTAAAACATGTAGCCTAGGCTATATTGTTCCTGCCAAGGTTTCCATGACCCCATTTCCTGCCATACTGATCAATCCCTTGCCCTTAGGGCTCACGTCCCATTTGCTTTGTAGTCAATAAAGACCTCTCAATCCTTCCGTTGATAATTAGGGGGTGTACTTCATTCAGTCAGTCTTTTTCAATGATCACGTCGACAGTGACCTACAGTCATATTTATTTCGTGGCTGTTTACTAACCAGTCAGTAATGACTGTCTAGGTCTGGGTGGTCCATTGTTGTTGTTTATTTGAACGGGTTATCAATTAAATGCAAGGGTGTCGGCGAGGTAAAAGTCGATTTTAGTGTTCCAGGTGTGATCTGTATTGTTTTGCTAGACGTATTTATTGACTTGTTGGACTATAAGTATGTATGTACATTTTATATATATATATATATATATATATATATATATATATATATATATATATATATATATATATCAGTATATTGCTGTTTATACATTTCGAATTTCTTTCGACTGTTCTTGGTCCCCATAGAGGTGGTGCACTGTAGACATTACTTAGGGTTCTTTGCAACGTCACCTCGGCTACTAGCTGCTACCCCTTTCATGCCTTTTACTGTACCTATGTTCATATTCTGTTTCTTCCATCTTAGCCTACTTTCCACCTCTCTCCTAAGAATTGTTTCACAGTGCAGCTGCGAGGTTTTCCTCCTGTTACACAGTTAAAACCTTTTTACTCTTAATTCCCCTTTCAGAACTGAATGATCTTAAAGGTACCCAGGGCTTGGCCTTTGGCTTAAATTTTAGATTCCATTCCATTCGACTGTACTTGGAAGCTGGATTCTCTTAACCAGACTTCAGTGTATTAGAAAATCGGGCTTTCTTTGTCCGAGTGCGTTTGGAAATAATTTAATCTGTTATTCAAAATCTGTATATAAAAATTTTGGTAAACCAAAGAAGGATCTTGTTGCAACCGAAAGATCTCTGACAACGGACAGTCGATATACGTCAGTGACTTTCTGCTATTCTAGTGACTGTTATAGATCTTTCGCGTGGCACTATAATTACTGTTATTTTGCGACCCCTTGACCGATCTCATCTCGCCTCAGCAACCTCACTGTCTTTGGACAGACATAAAAAGCGCGAGCGAGGAGTGATAATAATGTTAACAATGATGCACTGGAATTCCTGACTCATAAAAACAGTTAATTCATCTCTTCCCCCCAGCCCCCTCTCTCTCTTTCTTTCGGTGTGTGTATGCTTGTGTTTTTACTAATTTACTTGTCTACATTCAACCTTTTTTGTATTAGATTTATTATTCAGTGAAAGGTTCATAGTATATCTTGAAGGAAACCTCAGCAGGGGTAGCCTACTCACTAATCACCGAAATTACTAGACGGATAACGGAACTTCATTAGGCTACACGGATGAACAGGTCTTTGTCACAGTCATATAGGCTAGCTGTACAAATTTTTACAAATATAAAAAACTATACACTCGAGTTTTCGAGAATCAGTACATTTGCCCTTGTCCATCAAGAGGAATCGCACTGAATCTCGAAAGCTCTGTGTATAGTTTTATTATTAAATATACATTTACAGTGACATAACTGTGTATTTGTTACTCCATTTTAGGACTCATGCTACTATGAGTATTTTTTAGGAATCGTTCTTTCATTGTATGTGGAAATGTCGAATTAACGATTCAGTTATTATTAGTTGTATTCCGTCCTTAGACTTCGAACCGTTTTTCATCCATTTAGATAGGCTAAATATGTAAAGAACACTGTGCTATATCATGGAAAAAATATTTGCATTTTCAGAGCATAAAAAATGGTCGGTCGTACCGGAAGATTACCTGCTGTTTATTGTTGCATTTGTGTTTAAAATGACCCTGATTCTTATAAAGAATTTTATGATTTTTAAAACGAGATGCTTTTAAGAAATGTGCTTATATAAATGAATGATAATACCACTCGCTGCCTTTCTTGAAACATTAATGTTCGTATAGAGAATATATCTCATTCAAGAATTTGTTCCGCTGTGGATTTGGATTTTCGTCCTTTTACAGGCGATACATATTTATCTTCATCGCTTCAAGGCTCAGTACGTAACTGCTTTTACCTGACCTCGTACGGACTTTATAGTTCATAATTTTGCTATTTCATTCTTTTTATTTATTCTGCACGCGCATGTTCTGCTTGTACGATGTTTTTCAAGATTACTTAGAGGGTCACTGGAGACTCCCAACACTCGGGAAATGAGGTCATTTCGGGTATTCGCAATTTTCTGTTTAACAGGTCCTGAATAATTCAGCATTTTCTTTTCATTTTAGCTTTTCTTACGTGACGTCTTTACTTACTGAACCCGGTCAGATTAGTTTATTTTACGCCATTTAGCCTATATGCTTCGAAGAAGAGTGTCAAAGGTTAGTAACGTAATTAGTGTCATCGTTGTGGTAGGAGTAAAGAATGCAGGATATTTTTGTGTTAGTTGCATATTTACCAGTTTTCTCATAAAAAGCGTCATTTGTGATGAATTTTATGAGCTGAAGGTTGTTCCCACACATTTATACGTGTATATATATATATATATATATATATATATATATATATATATATATATATATATATATGTATGTATGTATGTATACAGTATACATATATATATATAAAATGAGTATTAGAAGTATTTTATAGGAGGGGCCTCAACATCCAGGAAACTAGAGAGTGCGTGCAAATAAGCACTGAATGGCATTGTTTGTAGTGGGATTTCACGTGCTGCTGGTAAGAATTCTCTTTAGGTAAACGAAGCCGCGATTCAGTTTTTAAAGTATGATTATCATCTTGTATTTTGTCGCTAGCCACCCCCTGCCGACGAAATTTATATATATATATATATATATACATACTTACATTTAACAGGTTTTGTGTGTGTTCAAGTGTTATCGAAAACTATTGGAAGTAACGATAAGAATCATTCACGTGCCTTTCTTCAGCCTAAGATCATCCGACCGCTTAGTGTGTATCAGCACCATCGGGCATCAGTGCTGCATGTAAAATGCCATACATTTGCATATTGACACGCCTGCATACTTTCACGAACGCAGTAATAGCTAGACAGACTTTTGTTTATAGGGTTTACGTCATCGGCCCACATCCTTCTCTTACTGCAGTACATTTATAAATACCTGTAATTACAGTGAGCGTGTAATGAGCCTGAACGATGAGGTTAATTAAACAACATTCCCAGGTCAGACGTCATCTGTTTAACAGGGCAAGTCTCAGCTACAGCTTAATTATTGTTTATTTATTTGCCTCGGAAGTTTTTGCTGATCTCAAGCCAGGCATTACCATTTGAGATGTTAAGGTCAAGTTGCAATAACAAGTGTATATTAAGCGTTTGCAAATTATTGCATCATGACATCATTGCTTCGTGGAGGAGGGGTAATTGTGGGATATTTGGAGTTCTGTCGTCATTATTATTATAATACTGTCCAGAATAACGGTTCTTCAGGAAAGAGTCGAGACTGCAAGTACTGACGCGAGAGATGTCGCATACCGGAGATAAGCTCAGACTAAGATACCTTCATTCTTCATTCTTGTGCAGGGATCATGGTGATAGAGGTTGGTCTCAGGCTGGAGGATGGCAGGTGTAAAAACGGATTTCATTACCTGTGGACTGCAGTTATTACACGCAGAAAAATACGTATACGCATTACATTGTATTACACAGAGATTATAAAAACTCGAGAGCAGGATCCTTCAGGTGACTTCAAGCGCAAAGGTTTGCATACGTACTATACAGTCGTGAAGATGTTCGTGGCATATATTGTACAAGTCCTGTGCTAAGACGTTGTGCGTTCACATTTCAGAAAATGAATAAAATGAATAGCTGTGAATTGGATGGAATGACTCAGTAATTTTTTTTTTAGAAATTTCCAAATGTCATTGATATGTCATGCAGTTTTTCCATGTTTATTTTTTGCGCGATCATAACTAATAAACAACTAGACTTATAACGGGATATTTCTTTTTCCTTTTGTTGATTTTTCATTAAAGTAAGACTTGGAAATGTAAAGGAACTAATCTGTTTGGAATAGAATCATTTGACAGTATACTAATTGTGTACTATGTTTTTAAAGGTTAGATATGTTCAAGATAAATTGATTATATAACGCCGTACTTTGATAGAATTTTTACAGAACCAGTTACATATTTTAATAGAGTAAGCACCGTAATTATAATTTTTTTTTTCAATGTTTTGAAATCGCAAAGGTGAAACTAAAACCACTAGTTTATTTTGATCTCAAGTTAACCCAAAGGACACCAGTGTTTTTAGGCTATGTATATATAGGCTAAAAAATAATAAAAAAAATGTAAGGCTGTTATAAGGAGAGAGATTCTTACGAATTCCGCGTGGGTGAGAATTGTTTCGTCGATGCCCTTCCGTTTTGATGGTTTGCATTTTTTACGGATCAGTGAACACTCATCTGGTGACTTATTTTGGCATTTTTTCTCTCAACCGGAACTACGACCCACAACTGTAGACTCGGGAATCGAACACTGGCTACACAGTTTGCGGAGCTGAGCGCTTATCCCTTGCGAGAGAGAGAGAGAGAGCAATTTTTCAGTGTACCTTTGCCTCGTGATGGAAGGCTCTGTGCTGAGGAAAGTTGGCCGTTCACCTTCGGATAATGTACGTCTTTGAAGCTGGAATTCTTCATTGTGTTCAAGAGTGTGTTAGGGGAGGAAAAAGGGAAAGTCATGTGTGGAATCATCCCAGCCAGTTTCAGGTTTACCGTGACATTGTTGCCAGATGTTTAAGGTACTATTGAATTGAGTAGACAAGAGTCAGCAACAGCCTGATTACTGTTTCTGACTTTTCATAGGATAATATCAACCCACTGTTGTTGTCTGATGTAGACGATGATTATCATTATGTTCCTTCAAGTATTCACAGCCAACATGCTGTTTAGGTAAAGATGGTTTTGGTAACACTGCTTTGTGTCAGGAAATACGGGTAGGTAAAGGCGACATTGTTCGTTTCATTCAGGACTGCCTGCATTTATTTTTTTCGTAACAACAACGATAGTAATTGTGATAATGAATATTGTTATAATTCGTAAGTTTCCCTAGGAGCGCGAAGAGTTCCCAGAGGGAAAAGTGGAGTATCTGGAAAGAGAAATTCGACACTGGAAACCACAGGAACTCGTGAAGTCAAGGCATTACTTAATAGCACGATTTTTTCTTCTTTTTTTCGCTTTATTTTTGTTGAAAAAGAATCATTTCTCCATTGGTGCAGAAATAAAATTGTCTCCTTTGACATCTTTCTGTAAATTTAATTTTTATTGATTTCTGCTTCAGTTGCCTTTCATTTTTTATTATTATTTATTTTAATGGGAGCATAACTCGCTTCTCAATCTTTCGTCGAGATTTTAGCCGTATACTGTATCTCTGAATGATTGCATTAGTTAGCTACGTATTTAAGTATAATAATGTTTACTTTGTATAATTATAAAAATAGGAGAGAAAGAGAAAGGGGTATGAGCAGGGACCATGATCTCTCACGTCCAAATTGATGAAATAGGTCTTGGGCATCTAGTTAAGATCTTCCTTTAATGTGTCGTGTATTACCCAAGGCTAACAAAAGAAGGAAGGAGAAGAAATGAAAGGAAGAGACTGGCTGGCAAGGGCTGGGTCTACGGCTGAGGCTGGGGTCGGGGTTGGGGTGTTCGGGGCGGGGAGGTAATTGGCAGCCTTGGATATCGATGAACTAGCAGACTATTGATCACGATTTTTATTATCCATATCTCAGATAATTAATAAAGAAAATGGGGACTCATACAAGCGAGTTTATTGAATGGGATGTTAAGCCTTTTTTTTTTTTTTTGTAGGATGTGAAGTACCCACGATCGTTGAAGTAATATCTAATAAGAAAGGAACTGATATAATTTGACCTCTGATAAACTGTTCACGGAAACGGCGAGGTCCTTTATATGTAATTCTGAACTGCACATTAACATTAATATCATTTACTCACACATATATATTATATATATATATATATATATATATATATATATATATATATATATATATCATCTTCTTCTTCTTTTTTAATATATATATATATATATATATATATATATATATATATATATATATATATATTCTGGCTTAATATAACTTATGAAACATCGTTAGTATATTATAAAGAATGCATAGAGGCATGTTGCGTCGCTTGCAAAGATAAATACCACTTTTTCAAGCTAACCTGTACAGTGCGATAGGCTATCTGATTTTAATGTTACATTAAAGATATAGGCAAAGGAATGTTTTTATGAATTTAAATAAATTCAGTCTACCAAGACAAAAGTTCGACTCTACCTTAAATGAGAAATTTTCATCTCATTTTGAAAAATTAGAAGCCAGTCTTCACTCCTGTCTCTAAAGATCAGCAAAGCTCACTTATTCATTGCTGTATTGAAGGCTATGCAGATTCTAACGGCAACACTTTGTCTAATTTTAATTCGTCGATTCTGGAGCCTAATAAATGATTTCAGGCAACCAAGGGCTGAGTAACTGAAATGCTGCTTTGCCTGGAAATGTGGTGCAGTTCTTCCCAAAAGTATATTTACTTGTCTGATTCTGACAGGTTCTAATTACAACAATTTCCAGTAATACCAGTGTTTACAGTTGCTTAATGTTGCAGCACATTTGGGTTTTGTTCTTGCAATCATGACTTTTAGATATAATTTCCAGGCGCCTGTTTAATGACGCAAAAACGAGTCTTTTAGCAGAATTTTATAGACCCATCAAATTAGTCTCCCATACTTAACAGCCTGACTTTCGCTTCTCCACAGAGTTACCCAACTTTAATTACTGGCGTGTCACTGTTGGCCTACCTCTCTCACGCTTAGCTCGTGTCATCCGAATTTTTCCCTCATCCGTTAAAAAACAGGAAGAAAATAGAATTCAAGTAGATTGGCAGAGAATAACCTCTCTCTCTCTCTTTCTCTCTCTCTGGAATCCGTGTTTTATTGACCTTGTTGTTACAACAACTTTGCCCTCGAATTTTTCTCTAACTTAAAATTACTGTTTGAATTATTTTAGAGTTTCTCAGGAAATACTGACAGGTTATTCTTGGAAACTTTGCTTGTATATGAGGCACTCATTGCATAAGTCCAGATGTATCTAACGATGACAAGTACAATTTTTGTTTTGAAACATTAATTTTTTTCATTAACGAAACCAGTAACATGAAATTCTGCGTTCTTTCAGATAAACTTTTGATTGATAAATGCATTTTTTGTTACTGATGAGACTTTCTGTCTGTAATATATTTTGAGTCTTCAGTCTTTTAAGTTATCCTTTCCTGCTAGTTTCGGTTGTCTTTTTGTCAGTCCTTGTATTTTACTTTTATTCCTCTCTCAAGTTTTTGTTTCTTTTATATTTGTATGTAGAGATCTTTCCAAGGCATCCATCCCGATAGAATCTTTAGGTTAGGTTTGTAGTTTTTGAATTTTTTCCATGTTGTGCATGGTCTTCTACTACTGCTACTACTGCTATTAATAATAATAATAATAATAATAATAATAATAATAATAATAATAATAAGTACCCCTAATATTGTTCGATAAATACTTTCGTTTCCCGCTTCTAGTCTTGATCACATCTTGTTCCTCTCACAGTAATGGTAATGATGATAACATTAACCTAATGACATGTAATGACACTTCGTGTCCATCATGTCCGAAAGGAAAGGTGAAAGTACGACCCAACATTTCTGTACATTCTCACACAATACTCAGACATAAGACTTCAAAAGAGAAGGAGCTCTTTCGCAATTCCGCCCACAATAGCACGCTCTCTTATTTTTTCAAATCACCCCTAATATAATTCACAAGGAAACGGGGAGTTACCGACGACGATGGGCAATTACGCCCAAGCTATTACACCCAAACCAGGAAATCGCATGGATGTAACCATCCGCGCGATATTAAATAGCATTGTCTGAATTACGATCGATAGGCAGCAGGGAAAAAAGGGCTTCCTTTTTTGCCTTGTTCCTGTGTGTTATGCAATGCCTCGATGTGATCAGTCGTTTCCTGCTTTCAAGAGAGCTCGTCTTTATTTCCCTTGTCTTTCCGCTTCTACTTTTGGAGAGAGAGAGAGAGATGTTGTGTTTTCATATTTCACTATTATTATTATTTGAGCTGTGTATTGCTGTGTTGCAGTTAGGGAGTAATAACAGATGTTACTGAACTCACATTTGCGTATCTATTCCAATATATCCTACACAGATATTGCTGCATCTCTTAATGATCATGTATAGCATCATGTAGAAAACTTGGATGTTTACTTTGTTGATTATTTTATGCAAACATTCGGACAGTTCAACCGCCGTGCATATATATAAATTGATATATATATATATATATATATATATATATATATATATATATATATATATATATATATATATATAGATTATATGTGTGTGTGTGTGTGTGTGTGTGTATGTATGTATGTATGTATGTGTTTCATCCTAATACTAATAGTAGAATTATGAGGTAGTCACTAGGCTGAATTCTAGTAGGATTACGCAGAAATTAGCGGATAGATATTTTTTATGAAAATTTGACCAATAGGTTAAAGGCCTCGTGTAACGTTCTTGGAGAAGGGCCCTCTTTGGGTGTTAGGTTCCAGGCTTATGAAACCATAAATCCTGCACCCTTTACCGCAGATTTTGGTAACCATATATTTACTTCTGCAAAATCGCAGGGGTTTGACACTGGTGGAGGTATGCATTCCCTTAGAGCTTTATCTACTCGCTGACAAATAAATTTCTTATGTTCCCATCAGCTTTATCTACTCGCTTACAAATAAATTTCTTATGTTGTGGCCGCATCAGTGAAATAGTTCTTTTGTGTAGATTTTGTGGAGATTTGTTTAGCTTGAATTCTGGCTACGGATGGGACCAGTTCAGCGTTTTTTTTTTTTTTTTTTTTTCTTTTTTTTTTTTTTTGTACTCGTTTGCCTTTTACTGGGAACTTTCCATGCTTATTCTGCAGTCCTTCTAAATTTCCACGTGGCTGTTTCCTACTTCCACTGTTAATCTGCACAAATCTTACTACTATTTACTTTTCATTGTAATCGCAAATCTTCCGCTATTTTCAATCGATGTAACTTTTACTTTACCGTAAGCTTTTCCTGAGGTTTTTTTACAATATGGTTTTTCTGTAAACAATAAGCTTTGCTTTTATCAGAAGTAAGATTTATTGATATCTCGGGAGATGTGAGAGGCT